>NC_048298.1:226146773-226206813 GCF_013100865.1 Trachemys scripta elegans | reverse complement strand
GCGCCGCTGCTCCCCCTCCCTCCCAGTCTTGAGAGCCTGGGAGGGAGGGCAAGTAGCGGCGCGCGAATCAGCCGTTTCGCGTGCCGTGGCAGCAGCAGCGGAAGTGAGCTAGGGCTGCCGGGGCACATTTTTAGGGGCGGCATTCTGGCGCCGGCCATGCCGCCCCTAAAAATGTGCCGCCCCAAGCACCAGCTTGTTTTGCTGGTGCCTAGAGCCGGCCCTGACTGCAACCTTGCAAAGGTGAGGTAAATCACTCCCTTTCCCCCTCCCCTTGGAGCAAGAGGGGAGTGCATGCATTTGGGGGCATTGTGATTCTCTGAATCACACTTCCTCCCTGGGATGTTCCTGGGATGGTGCAGCTTTTTAATGAAAAGACCCTTATTCACAGCTATGCCTAAGGGCACAATCTATCTCTAATGAACAAGTGCTGTGATAAATGCAAAACACCAACCTAGACTTTGCTTTACAAATGAATGAATTCTAGCATAAAGGAGCTGAAGGAGCACTGTGATTGGCAGCATACAAGAGCACAGATAATGCAGTTTTGCCACTAATCACAATTTTATTGCCAGTCTTGCTATGTTTGGTGTTTTTCTCAAAGTCCCCGCTTCTGAAGTTATGGGATTATGTGACAATCTCAGCTTTTTTTTTTTTAAAGGCAAGTTTTTAGCTTTCATAGTTGGGGGGCCAGGGAGTTGGAGAAGGGGCATGGGATCCCGGGGGGCAGTCAGGGGACAGGGAGCGGGGAGGGATTAGATGAGTCAGGGCAGGGACCGGGGGGGTTCGATAGGTTGCGGGTTCGGGGTGGGGGGGCTGTGGAGAGGGGTTGGGGCAGTCAAGGGACAGGGAGCAGGGGGGTTAGATGGATTGGGGGTTCGGGTGGGGCATTCAGGAACAGGGAGCAGTTGGATAGGTGTGGGAGTCCCGGGGATCTAGCGGGGGTGTGGATAGGAGTCAGAACAGTCAGGGGACAGGTAGGGAGTGGGATCCTAGGGGGGCAGTTAGGGTGAGGGGGGTCTCAGGAGGGGGCAGTTGGGGACAAGGAGAAGGGAGGCTTAGATAGGGGGTGGGGTCCCTGGGGGCGGTTAGGGGCAGGGGTCCCGGGAGGGTGTGATCTGGGGACAAGGAGCAGGGGGGTGTTGGATGGGTTGGAGGGTTCTATGGGGGGCAGTCAGGGGGCGGGAAGTGGGAGGGAGTGGCTAGGGGGCGGGGCAATCCCCCCCGTGGAGTGTCCTCTTTTTTGAAAGTTCAAATATGGTAACCCTATGCAAGCCACCTCAAAGGGGATAGGAAGGCAGTAGTGAAATAGTTCCACCTCTAGTCACATTAGACTGTTGAGCTGGTAAGGAGTATTTTGAGAGATGCTACTCCTGCATACCTATGTGTCTAGGAGAACTCAATCTCTCTGGAGCATTCCCAGTAGAGGTACAACTCCACACTACCCACAACATAAGGTTGAGCCTGTCAAGCACCAGTGGCCCACAGTCTTTTGCTCAGCACTCCAATTTGATCCCAACGACTTTCCTAGACATACAAGAGTCTTTTTTAGCTACTGTGAGTCCCACAAAGGGTAATACACATGCACACTTCTTCACCTTGAATAAGTGAGATATGTCATATAGTAGTTTTGTTTCTGGAAATAGGTGGCTACTCAGACTATAAATATGTTCACCAGTTACTCATACTGTTAATAATCGGGGAGAGTTTCAAAAATCCCTAAGAGATTTAGAAGCACCTGGATCCTTAGGTGCTTTTGAACACCCCCCCCCCATATGTTTATTAACAAATATGTATTGAATGCATATTTATAGGTGCACTTCCCTTGGACCAAAGAGGTATACACATGGCAGAAAAACATACAAAATAAAAATGGAGTTAACATTTAATGGCTCTAACTAAGACTTTCCATTCAGATGCCTTTTGTGCTATCTTGGAGATTTGGTTCCAGGAAGTAAAACAGTTAAACTAAACTTCAGAAATAGATAGTAATTTATCTGCTGTTTCCTCAAGGTGAGAAACAGGATGAGGTCTTTATGCTGTTTTCTGTGAAATGTAAAGTAGAACTGGTCAAAATTTTTCTTTTATTAAAAAGTAGCCTTTTCTGAAAATGAATGTTTTGCTGGAAAATTTTTGTTGTTTTTATACTCTCCAATTTTTCAATTATTCTTTTTATTTTTTGTTTTTCCCCTTTCCACTGTCTTGTTTCTTTTTTCAGTGGCAAAATGGAACTGGGAAAGGGGTGGGAGGGAGAAGAAGAGGAAGAAGAGGAGACAACAGGGGGAAACCCAGAAATGAAAAATGTTTGGCTTTTCAGGGGGTGTGTGTGGGGGGGAGGGGTTTGTAAAAAACATCAGAACATCTTGAAATTTTTCATGAAACATTTCAGAAAACAAAATTGTAAAAATTGTAAAATGTACCATTTTTTGACCAGCTCTAAGCAGCTCTGGAGCAGACTTTGACCTTGACTATGGCTAGAACTGTTACACATTTCCCCTTTTCGTGGGAGTTATGTATCTAGATAACCCAGCATAAACATGAGCATGTTATTTTGGATCACAAGTCCTAGTAAATTTATTCTATCTGTAATATTGTACTAAAAACCCCCTCAAAGCCTTTGGTCAAACATGTTTAATTAACCATGTTGGAGGATCCTGGTTCTCTCAGTGCTGCTGTTTAACCTTTTGTGTAGGTGTTGTCAGCTACTCTATTTAAAAATCTTGTCCTGTTGTAAAAGTGTACCTGCTCCTCCAACTCTTCTTTTTTCTCCTTCATATTATCTTATCACATATGCTCTGATGAGTTGGGTTGGAAAATATACTGCATATAATTGGAATATTCTGTCTTTTCTGTACCCTATTTGTACAATACCATTCCTCAAACCAGTACAAAATCCTTGTAAATTAGTAAAAATTAACTGTCTCCTTCTCTTGATGTTTTTCCTCTCCCAGTTCTCTAATACGTTGGCTGTCATCACTGCAAGGTCTTGAAATCAATTTAGCTTTAGTCCACACTGCATCCTATTTCAAAACATAACCTCGCCCAGAATTCAGTTAACCATTAACAGACATTTCAAGACATTAACAGTTTTAAGTAATCACTCCTAACACACCTAATGTGTTTATCTGAAGTCCTTTTAAATGTGTAGACTCCTTGAGTTTGAACAGCCTTGAGATTGCAGTCTTCTCATGTGCAATTACCTGTAAATATTTGAACATGTACCAGTGAGACTAGTCAGACTGATACTGCCTGCATTTGCAAACATTTTAACCATCAAAGAGATTAGTTCAGTACTTAAGATCTGTTCCTTAAAAGTTACCTTAACAATTAAAGGTTAACTTCTTCAGACTGTCTGATGTCACACATTCTCATTAATTATTTTAGTATACTGTGAGCATTATATGTTTAAATATTTAAGTTATAACATACGTCACGCCTCGCACCAGAATGTGGCCTTACATCCATTGGTGAATACCTTGCCGTCTGCACAGGAGTCAGATTTAATCCAGAATAGGCTCCATTGAAGTCAATGCATGAGAAGTGATATGCCCAAAGTACTTTATTATATACCAACTTTATATACCCCAGTTATATACACATAAATCTGACACAAATCACCCTTATCATGGGTGTGCATGTGATAAGATGTCTGCTTTGAATTGCTAGTGAGAATATGATTGTTTGTGTCCCTTTAGAAGTTTCATGTGGGATGTAATTAAGTCAGCTTGTCTAATGGGAGTACACTGCCAAAGAATTTACTGTGCACTGCCAACACAGTGTGTTTGATCACTAAGAGACTGAGCTGGCCACCCTCATTCTCAGTGAGTAGAATCATACTGCACGAATAATCCCACTGATCTCAGTGGGATTACTTGCAGAGTAAGGTACTACTCAACATGAGAAAAGGTATCAGAATTTGGCATTAAATGAGCTTTCTACCTGGAAAAGTTTGGGAATGTCCTATTTTGATTGTTCTTTTATACTCTGTCAGCACAGAATTTTCCTTTTGCCTATGAGATTCAACAGCATTATTTTTATTTACTGATTTATAAAAATACATCCGTCATGATACCTCTGCAGTATGGTTAGTGATTTAGCAGGTGATATTCTTCTCTTTGAAACAGAGAGTAATGTGGTACAGAACTACTGCTGTCCTTCAGGTGAGGTGCAAAAGTAAGGCATGACCACCTGTGATTCTTAACATTCTCATACCACTATCTCTAAGAGCAGGAGTCCTGGTGTCCTCACCAAATTCCAGTTAAAATACTTAGATTCTCTCCATCAAAATTCCCTCTTCGGTTCCATTTTGTGATGGAGTGTCCAACCCACACAATAGATAGCAGTTTAAATTAAATCAATTAATCTTGTGTTCTGCACCTGGAGGAGAGCCAGGGTGCAATAAAGCTGAATGGAAGATGAAGGCACAGGCTGGACTTGTATAAAGGGATGAAACCGAGAACAGAAAGGGGCTGCAGGGGAAGTAGTCTGCAGTCACTTTCAGAGAGAAGGGAAGTTTGTTTGGGGGCTACAGTGTCTGCCAAGAAGTCAGAGAGGGGAAGTAGTCTACAGTTATTCCCTGGGAAGCAGATGTTTGGGCTGATAAACCCCAGGGGGGAAGGAGGTAGAAGATAGAGAAGGGAAATAGGAGAGACTCCAGGGAAATAGCAACAGGGCCTGTGAGCAAGCAGACCATAATTGCTGGACATAAGGTCCCTGGACTGAAACCTGGAATAGTGGGTTCCCCTGCCAGCTGCTGGGAAAGTGGCACAGGACTTGGCTTTGGATTGGAAGTCTGTCTTAAATAGCATGCAGACAGCTGATCCAGTGGGACTTTCATACCCGAGAAGGGAAGGACTACTACAATGACCTGGCCGGAGGGCTGAGTCACGAAGAGGGAGCTCTGGGAGTCTCTAGGGTTGCCAACTTTCTAATCGCATAAAACTGAGCACCCTAGCCCTGCCCTTCCCCGAGGCCCCGGCCCCCACTCACTACATTCCCCCTCCCTTGGCAGCTCGCTCTACCCATCCTCATGCACTTGCATGGGGCTGGAAAAGGGGTTGGGGTGTGGGAGGGAGTGAGGGTTCCAGCTGGGCATGCAGGTTCTGGGGTGGGGCTGGGGATTAGGGGTGGGGATGCAGGAGTGGGCTCCAGGCTGGGGGGGGGTGGGGCCAAGGGATTCAGAATATGGGAGGGGGCTGTGGGTTGAGGCAGGGGGTTGGGGTGTGGGAGGAGGTATGGGCTCTGGGCTGAGCATGCAGGCTCTGGGCTGGGGTCAGGGATGAGGAGTTTGGTGTGCAGGAGGGGGCTTAAGTTTTGGGGTGGGGCTCAGGGCAGGGGGTTGGGGCTTGGGGTTCAGATGCAGGCTTACCTCAGGTGGCTTCCACTCAGTGGCGCAGCGGGGCTAAGGCAGGTTCCCTGGCTGTTCTGGCTCCGCCCTGCACCCCGGAAGCAGCTAGCAGGTCCGGCTCCTAGGTGGAGGGGGCCAGGAGGCTCCGCGCGCTGCTCTTGCCTGCAGGCACCAGCCTCCCGCTCCCATTGGCTGGAGTTCCCGGCCAATGAGAGTGCAGAGCCAGTGCTTGGGGCAGGGGCAGCTCATGGAGCCCTGTATCTCCCCCACCCCCACCTAGGAGCCAGACCTGCTGGCTGCTTCCGGGGTGCAGCATGGTGCCAGGACAGGTAGGGGCTAGCAAGCCTTAGACCCGCAGCACTGCCGACCGGACTTTTAATGGCCCGGTCGACAGTGCTGACTGGAGCCGCAGCAAGGGTGAGCAACAGGGGGAGGGGGCAGAGAGGAGGGAGTGGGGGGGAGAGGTTTTTGGGGGAAGAGGTGGTGTGAGGGCAGAGACTTGGGGGAAATGGACAGCACAAGGGCAGGCAGGGCCATCCCTAGCCATTTGGGTGCCCTATGCAGCCCCCCCACGGGGGGCTGTGTGGGCCATAGGCCTCCCCCCCCAACGCCCCAACGGTCTGGGAGGCAGGAGCTGTGGGGAGCCACTTTTGGGGGCCCCACAGGCCCAGAGTGGCCCGGGGGATTAGCAGAGGGACGGGAGCAGCCCGCTCCGCTTCCCTCACCCTGGCCCCAGCCGTGTTGCTGGGGGGAGGGGGCTTGGGGAAGGGATCCCCCCCCTTACCGGCAGCGGCGGGAAGTGGAGAAGCCTGGCCCCTGCCCACTGTACTCTGCCAGCTCCCAATCGCAGCGCTGCCCAAGCGACATGGCTGGGGCCGGGGCAAGGGAAGCAGAGCGGGTTGGGGCCACATCTCTCCACTTCCTGCACTCACTGGAAGCGGGAAGTGGAGCGCCGCAGCTGGCAGCGTAGAGCGGGCTGGGGCCTGGTTGCTCTGCTTCCCGCCGCTGCCGGTGAGTGCGGGATCACACTCACATCTTTGACCCTTCCCAAAATGCCCTGCGATGCTTGCAACAGCATTAGCAATATACAATGCTGGCCTGTCTCCCCCAGGGGGACCCCTTGAGGGAGGGGGCCATTGGGGTGTGACAAGATGGAATGGGGGTGGGCTGGGGGCAGAGCAGGGAGGAAGGGTAAGAGACAGGGCGGAGGGAGTTGTCTGAGGACCCCCTCCTCTCTAGGGATGGCCCTGCCCCTTGCAGAGGGGGCTGGACGAGGGATAGGGCTGGTCACCGGGACTGGTGCTGCCGCTTATGCAGCACACAGCTGCCTAGGGCACCATGAAATTTGGTGCAATTTGGTGCCCCAAATTTCATGGTGCCCTACGCAGCTGCATATGCCTAAGGACAGCCCTAAGGGCAGGACCTCGGGGGTGCAGCATGGCATGGGGTAGGAGGTTGGAGCCATGGTTTGGGCACCTGTGGGTCCCCCCACACTTTTAGGGTGCTTCCATGGCTCCTGGTCTGATCTCCACCCAAGAGGGGCCATGCAGGGGAAAAGCAAGTCCTATCCCTCCCCAGCCCAGCCAGGACGAGCAGCTAGGAGCCTATGGCTGGGGCGCTCCCAGAAGCACAGGGGCGATCATCTCCACCTCCTGGAGCCTCCTCTGGCTGCCCAGCTCTGAAGGCAGCACAGAAGTGAGGGTGGCAATCCCGCGACCTCCTACAACCAGGGCCGGCTTTAGGCCGATTCCCCAGAATCAGGCCCCGTGGATAAGAGGGCCTCGCGCTCGCGCCCGCGCCTAAGAGGGTCCTTGCCTTAGGCTCATCCGGCGGCGGTCCGCTCTGGCGGCATTTCGGCGGGGGGGGAGCGGTCCGCTCCGGGGCCTTCAGCGGCATTTCAGCGGACGGGGGTCCTTCAGTGTGCAGAAGACACGGTGCGGACCCCCCGCCGCCAAAGTGCCGCCAAAGACCTGGACCGCCGCCGGGTATTGGAATCAGGCCCCGCAGGTCCTAAAGCCGGCCCTGCCTACAGCAGCTTTGTAACTCCCCACATCCCTGTTTTGCATCGGGACCACCACAGTTACAACACCTTGACATTTCAGATGTAAAAATCTGAAAACTTGAAATTTACTAATTTTCAAATCCTATGGCCATTAAATTGACCAGAATGGAGCATGAATTTGGTAGGGTCTTATATGAAACTGGGGTAGCACTGAGTATGTGCAATGCCTCGCAGGATCCATGCCAGGGCAGGTTCCTCCTTGACTGATTAAAATCTCACTGCATGATCCATCCTCACAATATACCAATTTGTCTTCTCTTTTTTAGCCTTGCCTGGTGCCTCTCTCCCCCATAGACGCTGTGCAGGGGTTACTGCAGCTCCAGTGACATATGAGAGGGACTAAGATCCATGCAAGGCTACTCAGGGAGGAATGGCCATAGACCTCCTTTTCATTAGGTCCCAGCCTTTTCCCAATACCCATTTCCTCTCCAAGCAGCTCTGTACCTGGTTCACACAGCATGGCTGTGCATCCCCTCCTCTCCCTGTGTCAGGATCAATCAGCCTCTAGGATACAGGTGGAGTAAATGGAGGGTACACATCTCTCATGGTATCACAGAACTCCCTCAGGATTTGGTTTTAGGAACATTAAAACCAATACTTTGCCTAAGGGTATCTCAGATGAAGGTGGTTCCACACATAGGATTAGCCTAGGTTGTATCTCTTCTGTATAAATGTCCACTTTCCAGTACTGTATTTTCTTTATTTCCTCCCTACCCAGCTATATAAATATGTTTTATTTCCAGTTTTTATTTCTGGATTATTTCCCCCCCTGAGGATTTTTGCTTCTTAGGTCTGTCATAGTCTGAGGCTGTTGGCAATGAGCACTAATATGATCAATACTGGGCAGCTGAGGGAACAGTCTATTATAATATGAATCAATATGAGTCAACAGTGTGATGCTGTTGCAAAAGAAGCAAACGTGATTCTGGGATGCATTAACAGGTGTGTTGTGAGCAAGACACGAGAAGTCATTCTTCCGCTCTACTCTGCGCTGGTTAGGCCTCAACTGGAGTATTGTGTCCAGTTCTGGGCACCGCATTTCAAGAAAGATGTGGAGAAATTGGAGAGGGTCCAAAGAAGAGCAACAAGAATGATTAAAGGTCTAGAGAACATGACCTATGAAGGAAGGCTGAAAGAATTGGGTTTGTTTAGTTTGGAAAAGAGAAGACTGAGAGGAGACATGATAGCAGTCTTCAGGTATCTAAAAGGGTGTCATAAGGAGGTGGGAGAAAACTTGCCTCTAAGGATAGAACAAGAAGTAATGGGCTTAAATTACAGCAAGGGAGGTTTAGGTTGGACATTCGGAAAAAGTTCCTAACGGTCAAGGTGGTTAAACACTGGAATAAATTGCCTAGGGAGGTTGTGGAATCTCCATCTCTGGAGATATTTAAGAGTAGGTTAGATAAATGTCTATCAGGGATGGTCTAGACAGTATTTGGTCCTGCCATGAGGGCAGGGGACTGGACTCGATGATCTCTTGAGGTCCCTTCCAGTCCTAGAGTCTATGAATCTAAGAATCTATAATACACTGAGTTGAAAGCAAGCTTTAGGGTTCAGATGCTTCAAATTATTAATTGCTTAAATATTTGCTGTGTCATCTTCTGTATTTACAGAGTCCCCTGTTGTTCTGTGTTATCAACAAGTGGAATAATTTATTCCACAGAGATCCATAGTGACATAGCAGTATTTCCAAAAACAGTATGTTTGTTTATCACAGAGTCTGCTGATAGAGAAAATCTAAGCAGAATCTCACATTTATGTAATTTAATAGCATCATTTTATTATAAATTACCATTTAAAATCACTAGTTTTGGTGTAGTCCACTGGCTTAATGGTAGTGCGGCTATATCTGAGGCTTTGGCTTATTTTTCATCTTGAGCTGTTGCCTCCCTGATCAATATGGACTGGGTATGCTGTAAACGTGTGTGGCCAAATTGTGCATGGGTGTAGGCCCTGCATAATCTCCTGAAGTTAATGTAATGGAGCATAGTTGATAGCGTGCTGGTAACAAAGTAAAGAATAACCTGTTAAGTGGTAGGATGAGTGGGCATTTTGTTACACTGATGAAGAAAAGATAAGTGTCCTGGCATAGCCAAAAGTTAGTCTGGGCACAAAAAAAGGGGTAAAGTTTAAAACAACACTAGCAGATACCCCTTCACAGATACATTCCTAGATTTCCTAATCTACTTTATTGTATTGTAAGGAGGTAGCATTTTCTAGGACCCTGCATCAGAATGCAGTGCTCCTCCAACCCACCCTAAATTTAAAAGCCTGCATAAGGATAAATACTGCAGACTAGGGTTGGCAGATGCATCTTATTGCAGTCAACCAGGCTATAAGAGGAGCTCGGACCGCACCACTTCCAGCAGCTCCCATTGGCCCGAAGCAGTGAACTGCGGCCACTGGGAACCGCGATTGGCCGAAGCTGTGGATGCGGTAGGTACACAAACCGGCCCGGCCCGCCAGGGGCTTTCCCTGCACAAGCGGCGGAACAAGTTTGGGAACCACTGACATAAGCTCATGCTTAACTTTAAGTAGGTGCGTAACTTTTAGCATGTGCTTAAGCCCCATGGAAATCAATGTACTTACGTTTTTTCCTGATTCATTGCCATGGTTTCTTGAGTTGCTGTACCAATAAAGTCAAATAACTGGTTGATATATTTTATTTTTATTACATGGTACTTGGATATAACATTAAACAGAAGACTCTTCTGCCTTTCTCGGGTAGTTGTTCGGGGGAATTTAAAGATGACACAACCCTTTTCAGCAAAGTTTGCGGGATACTATCTGCATTGTGGCCAACCTTCTTGCTCTCAACAAAGCAGGGTTTAGTATGCTTTTAGAATTTCTGTGAATTATATTATTACATGGAGAGCATTGTCTTATTTACTTTTCAAAGCTATCCATAGCTTCATGTAATGCCCCTTATGAGTTATTTTAAATTGTGATTTTTCTCCTCCCAATCCCTAGGCTTTCACATCTGTAATATCCTGTATGGAGCTCTCCATATTCCTGTCTAGAATGCTGAAACACCAGAAATAGAAAAAGAATTTTAGGGATAATTTCTTTTTCTGCAAGGAACCAATGCAGGTTGGGAAAGTTTGGAAGATCACTTTTGGGTAAACCACTGACAAATCTGGACTGTTAAGTATTACAGTTAGTTTTTTACATTAACATAGCAAATTAATTAAAAGTTCTCTGTAACCTGGGACACGAGTACATCTGTGCACTGTCCCCTATTTTAAATTACCCCACCATCAAAGCCATCTTCATAGTCAACTCCTCTCAGCTGAGGGCTACCACAAAAGACACACTCTTTTGCTGGCCAAAAGGATCACGGTTGAACAAAGTTAGCATGATATCAAACCACAAACATTGGCCCAGATTCATTGTAGGGTCTATGTTGGCTTCTGCTGCTGTATGTCTTGGCAGAGGCCTCTCTCATTAGAAGGTCTGTAGAGAGATCAGAAAAGGACCAGTCTGATCCCAAAGTGTTGGGCACCGGTTGAGTAGGGGGCAGGGCTATGGTGGTTGTGGAATGTGCTTTTTCAGCACCTCTCCAATCTGTCTCCCTAAAGTGGGCTCCTGTTTAGATCCAGATGCAATTTAAAGATATCTTCCCCTAGCTGAAAGTCAGAGAATGAGCAGGGCAGTAGCAATGCCACCTACCCTCTCTTGGAACAAATACCCCCTGGAGCAGAGGAGACCAAGCAAACAATGCAGGTGTAATTTACATCTCCCTGCACCAACTTGGATGAATCTAAATCCATGTGAGATTAATTTTCAAAGCAATTGTATCAATTTCAGCTAAAACCCTAAAATTTAAAAGATCAACCTGAAGCATGCAAAAATCATAACAGGGCCAGAAAATAATGAGATTTTTAAAGTACTGGTAATAAATTTGGGGTTCTTTTTATTTGCCTTCTGGGTTTTGAGAAGTGGCCTGCTGGACACAGCTCTGCTTGATCTAGTGCGGAGCCTAGTGCCAAGAGCTCCATTACATCCCTTCAGCTCATGTCTTTTGTTTTCTGCTTTAGGAATGTGCAACTGCATTGCTCACTCTGCCATAAAAACTAGCAGTCAACTGGAACGCCCAGCAGGGAGAAATAGGATGATGAGAACCAAAGTGTCCAGTTGGGCCTAATTTCTCACATTCCTTCTCTCCAAGGCTTGTCTACACTGGAATGAATTAATCCCGACTAGCTAAAATTACTGTGCCTTTGTCTGCACTGGAATGTTCAATTATATTAGTTATATTAAAACCCAATTGTTAACTCAAGTATAGACTAGCCCTACAGCACTGGTATGTAGGTTTGACCACAGCTAATCAACACACCCACTGGTGTCTGGAGAACAAATAAAATACCAAATCCTAAGCAATGTGTGCCAAGTGTCTATCATGCAGCTCCACACACACTCAAAAGGAAAACCTACAAAACTCAGGAGATGGTGCTCTAGGAGTGAAAAACCACAAATACTAGGACTACCTTGAGTTCATAAGCAGTCACTTCTGAGTATTCTGAGTAAGGCTGTTTTGAATGGACCCCTAGTATGTTAATGTTTTTGTTGGTTGAGTATCACTCTTGGAATCAGGTTTCTAGTGTGAAGACACTCACATTTATGAATTCAAAATTCGCTTTCCACAAATATTCTCCATTATTTGCTTAAAATTTCTGTCAAGCAACATTAGGCTCCCACATAGACTTTAACTCAACCATCCTGGGAGCTTGTGTGAAAAGTACAAAATGCCTTGTCTGCACTAGGATTTTATCTTGAGTTAGCTAACTTACTCGAGTAGACTACTCACCTTTTTCCTGCTGAAGACAAGGGCATGAAGGCAACTTGGAAATACAGCACAACTAACCCCAAGGGGTTTTCCCTGACCCTTTGCTGAGCTGAGAAGAGGTTGTGAGAAAAACATCCCACATAGGGAGAGAGCCAAAAAGTGTGGAAAGAGAGACTAAGGGAAAGAGAAGAGAGCTTAGAGATGGAAAGAGGGACAAGAGGTGGGGGAAAGAAGGACAGAAACAGAGACAAAAGGGAGTGGAGAGAAAAGGAGGAGGGAGTGGGAGAGGGGAAGTGACAAAGGAAAAAACAAAGAAGAGCCCTCAGAGATAGAGAGGACAGGAGGAGAAAGGAGAGAAGAGAAACAGGGAGGGGAAAGGGGTGAAGGCTTTGGAGGAAGGTCAGAGAGAGCAGAGGCAGAGGGAAGGGGAGAGGGAGATTGACAGAGAGGAGGGGAATGTACTGGTACTATTTTTTATATCCTTTAGCCTGTAAAGTGAGGTGTCTTAGGTCTTGTCTGCACGACCAAGTCTTGTCAACAAAGGTGATGTTGACATTCAAAAATCGGCATAGTGAAAATCAGAATGTCATGTTCCCACTCGCTCCCTCTGTCCGCAGAGTGGCAGCCACAGTTGGGGCACTATCATCGACAGTGTGAGCAATGCACTGTGGATACCTATCCCACAGTCAAGCTCGATACCTTCTGTCGCTAGGTGTTGTGGGAAGGCGGAGCAGATCATGGGACATCTTGGGATCTGGCTCAATGTCCCGTGATGCATTGCTTTCTGTCCCAGCACTCCATGGGCTTCTGGCTTTCTTCCACAGCATTTTTCAACAGGCCTTCTTTGCTGTGCACCCCGGCATCTTTGTGAAAAGGGATGGATCCTTCACTGCTCTCCTATGCTCTGTTAACTGTCATGAATACATCACTCATGAAGTTCCTACTGAAGAAGACTCCTAGGTGCCTGACATGCTGTGTGATATGGATAGGAGCAACTTTGGATTGCTTTTTGGCATTCACAGAATAGCTGCATAGGGTAGTCCATCACTTTTGGATTCGGGAAACAAGCACTGAATGGTGGGTTCGTATTGTCATGCAGGTCTGGGATGATGAGCAATGGTATATGCAGAAAGCCACCTTCCTGGAACTCAAGTATCAGAGGGGTAGCTGTGTTAGTCTGAATCTGTAAAAAGCAACAGAGGGTCCTGTGGCACCTTTGAGACTAACAGAAGTATTGGGAGCATAAGCTTTCGTGGGTAAGAACCTCACTTCTTCAGATGCACGAAAGCTTATGCTCCCAATACTTCTGGTAGTCTCAAAGGTGCCACAGGACCCTCTGTTGCTTTTTTCCTGGAACTGTGTCTGGAGCTTTCCTCAGCACTATGGTGCAAGGACACCAGAATGAGAGTTGCCCTATCGGTAGAGAAGTGTGTGGCAATCGCTGTGTGGAAGCTGGTGACTCCAGACTGCTACCAGTCGGTCGCAAGTCAATTTGGAGTGGGGAAGTCGATCGTTGGTGCTGTGTTAATGCAAGTGTGCAGGGCAATGAATATAATCCTGCTACGAAAGACGGTGGCTCTGAACGGGTTTGCAGAAATGGGTTTCCCTAACTGTGGAGGGGCGATAGATGGCACACATATTTCAATTTTGGCACCAGACCACCTTGTGATGGAGTACATCAATAGGAAGGGGTACTTCTCCATGTGTTGCAGGAGCTTGTGGATCACTGTGGGAGTTTCACTGACATCAACGTGTGGTGGTCTAAAAAGGTACATGATGCACGCATGTTCAGGAACACTGGCCTGTACAGGAAGCTACAAGCGAGGACTTTCTTTCCAAACCAGAAGGTTACAGTGGGGGATGTTGAAATGCTCATAGTGATCCTGGGAGACCTGGCGTACCCCTTACAGCTGTGGCTCATGAAACCTTACACGGGACACCTGGACAGCAGTAGGGAGTGGTTCAGCAACAGGCTGAATAGGTGCTGGATGATAGTTGAATGTGCCTTTGGCAGATTAAAGGCGCGCTGGGGATGCCTGTATGGCAGGTTAGACCTCAATGAGGATAATATTCCCATGGTCAAAATCGAGTGCTGTACATTGCATAATCTCTGTGAAGCTAAGGGTGAAAGGTTTGCTCAGGAGTGGAGTGTTGAGGCAAATGGCTTGGCTGCTGATTTTGAGCAGCCAGATACCAGGGCTACCAGAGGAGCCCCAAGGGAGGCAATTTGAATCAGGGAGGCTTTGAGGCAACACTTTGAAAATGAGAACCAGTAATGTGTATCTCTATGATTGGTACTGCAATGTTACATTACATGTTGTTTTCCTAGGAAGTGATGGTGACATTTGGGGCCTTACATTCCAGTAAGCAAATGATTTAAACTGCCTGTGTATGTATTGGTAGTGCCTGATATCTCAATTTGTAGGAACCAAATAAAGATGAGTTACCATTCAAAAACTTTGCTTTTATTGCACAAGAAACAGCACGCACACATACACACACACACACACACACACACACACACAGAGACACACCAACACACAAAGATGCTTGGAGGGAAAGGAGGAACCAGGAAAGGGCAGACTTTCACAGCTCTGTGTAGGTCCAGCTATCATTTTGAAAGTTGTCCGAGAGGGCGGAGAGAAGGGGAAACCAAGAAGCCGCGGAAAGTCGAAAGGACTATACGGGTGGAGTTTGGGGTTGGGGCACAGAAAAGAGTTCTGAATGCTGCAGGGGAAGGCGGGCCCGGATCTGCTCAGTCTGCAGCATTATTAAGGACTTCAGCATCTGCATTTGCTCTTCCATGACTTTAATCATCCACTCAGTTGCGTCCTTAACAAACTCCTGATTCTCTTTTCTGTCCTGCCATTCGGCTTCCCAGCACTCCTTCCATTCCCTTTTCTCTGTATTGGAGCAGTGCAGTACCTCCCAGAACATGTCTTCTTTGCTGCATCTTGGGCACTCTCTAATCTGGCGGAGACACTTAGCCGGAGTGTGTGGGATGTTCCTGAAGACCACATCTGCCGAAGCACAAGGGATTATGCACAGAAGTGGGATTGTTAAATTCACGCACAGCATTGAAACATTTCAGTTAAATACACCTTTTGCAACATAACAATCACTTTCTCACTGACCCTTGGCAAAAACACATCTCTGCGAACAGCCAAAGCATGGTGAGTGTTGGCAGTAGTGTAGCTAGCGGGGTGCAGGGGAAGCAACCGCTTCCCCTCAGCAAATTTCCCCAAAGCAGCGCCTTTCCAAAGGTGGCCGGAGGAGCGAGGGGGGGCGCAGGCTGGCCGCCTGCAGCATGGCCAGCAGCCATGGGGGGGCGGCGGGCACGCGCGGCCGGAGGAGCAGAGGGAGGCGCACCATGCTGCCGCGGCCGGAGGAGCGGGAGAGGTGCACCATGCTGCCGCGGCCGGAGGAGCAGGGGGCAGGAGGGGGGCGCACCATGCAGCCCGCAGTGTGGCCGAAGCCCGGAGGGGGCGCAGGCTGGCTGCCCGCAGGCCGCAGCACTGCCGGCAGCTATGGGTGGGTGGTGGGCGAGCGGCCGGAGGAGCGGGGGGAGGCGCAGGCTGGCGGCCGGCAGCAACAGGGGATGGCGGGCATGTCCAGAGGAGCGGGGCGGGGGGGGCGCAGCATGGCAGCCAGCAGCCGCGGCCAGAGGAGTGAAGGGGGGGACCACGGGGGTGGCACGGCAGGGCCGGAGGGGCCATGTGGAGGAGGGACGGAGCGGCCGGAGGAGGAGCCAGCCAAGGGGGGTGCCTTTTTTATGTTTGCTCCCCCTCTTCTTAGAAGCTGGCTATGCCACTGAGTGTTGGCTGAGGAGGGGGTGCTCTACATGGGGAAATGAACACATGGTCTGCAAGGGTCATGGTACAGCTGACCAGGGAAAAATTCTAAAATTCTCCCACACTTTTCCACAGGCAGGGGTCATTCTAGCAGATATCTCACTGCTAAGGGTAAGCAGGGAAATGAGGGTATATTTGGTCCATGTTTGTGGCTTCCGCCCTGCTCTCTATGCTGCTCATCTATGTGCTGCTTTGGTCCCTGCACAAGTGATTGCCGAATGGTGCGGGAAAGTTTCCTACACTTTCAAGGAACAGAGCTGCTGTGCCATGGAACCTTCGGCAGAGGATTGACGAGTACCTCCAGGAAACTTTCCTAGAGATCTCTCTGGAGGATTCCCGTGAGATCTCGGCGTGCATCAACACCCTGTTCTGCTGTACTGATTAGTACACAGAGAAATGTCCAGCTCACAGAAACACAACCAGCCTTGTACATTTCTATACCCTGAACCCACACCGCCACACTACACAAACCACAGCCACTTACCAGGCGTCTCCTCTCCTGCTTCTTGCTCACCAGAGAGCAACTGCTTAGATTGGCTAGACAACTCTGGAGTGGAGAACAGTTCCTGGCTGCCTGCCCCACCAGGCGACCCCGCCAGGAACTCCACATTGTCGTCTAACTCCACATCTTCATCAATAACTTCGTCCTCTGGGTTTGGTCCTCTTTTGGCTGACTCCAGGCCCACTGAAGTATCCACGGGGCTCTTGGCGGTGGAGGTGGTGTCGCCACCAAGGATAGTGTCCGGCTCCTTATAGAACCGGCAGGCCTTAGGTGAAGCACTGGAGTGACAGTTTGTCTCCCTCGCTTTATGGTACAACTGCCTCAGTTTCTTTATCTTCGCTCTGCACTGCAGCATGACCCGATCATAGCCCTTTTTGCACAAGCCTAGAGAAATGTGCCCATACGTATCTTAATTCCTATGGCTCAAGCGAAAGCTGTGACTGCACAGTCTCCTCTCCTCAAATACTGATCAGATCCAACATATCTACAGTGGTCCAAGCAGGTGAGCGTTTGGTGTGATAACCCACCATGGTCACCTGGAAAGATGCTATGAGACCTCTCCATTCCGAGCCAGCAGGAAATGGAATTTCAAAAATTCCTGGGGCTTCTAAGGGAGAAGAGCGGATGATTGTTTACCTGGCTGCAGGGCAGTGGAGTTCAAACTGCTGACCAGAACGGTCATGATGGGCATTGTGGGACACCTCCTGGAGACCAATTAAAGTGATGAAATCAGGCGTGGTGTCTACACTGGCACTTTGTCGAGAAAAATTTAGAGGAAAAAGTCGTATGTCTCTTGTCGGGGTGGTTGTATTTTTTCACCAAAACCGAACATTTTTCCCGACAAAAGTCACATCACAGTGTGTATGCATTCATTGAGGGAGGGATAGCTCAGTGGTTTGAGCATTGGCCTGCTAAACCCAGGGTTGTAACTTCAATCCTTCAGGGGGCCACTTAGGGATCTGGGGCAAAATCAGTTCTTAGTCCTGCTAGTGAAAGCAGGGGGCTGGGCTCAATGACCTTTCAAGCTCCCTTCCAGTTCTAGGAGACAGGATATCTTTATTTATTGTTTTGTCGACAAAAACTGTCTTTTGTCAACAAAACTTGATAGTGTAGACAAGACTTTAAAATCATGAGTCTAACATCAAAAGATTGAGATGGAAAATAAACTAGATACATTTTAGAGGCTTCTTACAAAAAATGTTAAAATAGCTTTCCGTACACAAAGATATCCTTATTTTAAGGCCTGATATCTTATAATTCATCAGGGTTGCAGGTAAGTGCTATGTCCTACTGGAAAGGGGATATGTGTTATTAATAGGCCATATCTAGGCCTGGTCAGTTGTAACTAAGGTCCCAGTCCCTTGACTTCTTGTACATGTTTTAGCACAAGCACTGCAGTCCACCCATCAGCTAGAAGTTGTAGGGCTGGGACTTAAGACTGTTACAACCTTAACTTCCATGACAAACAACATGACTTTCAGGGGGTTCCCATGAAAAGTCATAGTCTTTTTGATGCTAGCCAGCCTACTATTAAGACAGACTTCTCCAAATGTTTTTTTTCCAGATTTGACTGTATTTATTTACATGTAGTGTGATGGAGTGTGGGTTTTTGAATATTTTTAAATTATTAAATTATTTTTAAATGGTTTAAAGCATTTTTATTGTAAAATAAAGATACAGTTCCTAGCTGCATTTAGGCCCTGAATGTGGATTTTAAGTCCTGCCTACATATCACAAGGGACAGCAGGAGAAGGAGTGAGGAAGGGCCACACTGGAGTATGAGCCACAATGCAGCAAGAACCTCCAGGAGTAATTCTAGTTGATTCAGTCAGACTTCCTAGAGTTTCTGGGTAGTGCATATTGCAGATGAAATTCAGCCACTCTTTCAGTAACTGCAGTGTGAGTATCCCCCTTCCCACAGCCTATCCAGCTAGCTCCATTGCCTATTGCAGAGGAATAGAGCCATGGTCTTTCCCTGACTAACATCACCCCACCTTCCCTCTTTCATGTACTTAGCAGCCCCCTGATGAAATTGTGGACTTAATATAGAGCTGAAAATTTATGTAGCACTTTAGCAACCCCTGAGCCAGCCAGCCTCTCTTCTGTTCTTATTTTAAAACACTGATAGTTTTTTATTTATAAAAATAACATTTTTTAGATGTAAGGAATAATTTTATTTGGTAAATGTTATTTAATAATAATGTTATGCAATAACGATAACTGTCTTACAACTAAATTGTTATCTTGCATTTACATCACAAAGGACTTTATATTGTAGATCATATGTACAGAAATTATTTCCTCCAGTACTGAAATACAGACAGCTCTGGAGTGGAAATGCATCACCCAGTTAGTATGGGAAACACCACATAGTGGCGTTTTAATGGGGAAGTGAAGAATAACTTATTCCTTTGAAACAAAGACCAAATTACAGAACAATTTAATAAGCTGTGCTGGAAGTTTTCCATGGTGTTATGGCTAAAATTTCTTGCAAAAAGTGCTATGGAATTTGTAATGGCCACAAGTGGTCAGGATCTTGGTGTTACCTTTCATGCAAGATACATTTGCACGGTGCCCCTTGCCACCACACTGGAGCATTAGTTCCTGCTGACTAAGAAGCCAGCATGCCACTTACTGTGAAATCATAAGTAATTTTTCAGCGTTTAGTTTCCTATCTAAATACTAACAAGGCCAAGCCCTACTTATGAGTTGAGACTTGATAAAATTGTAGCCTGAAGTACAGTAGCAATATGATTGCAGTAATAACTCAGTTACTACCAGCCATTACTATACTTACTTTTAATTTAAACAAACTGTTGTAATTAGGCACTTCCCTCCTAAGGGTGTTGTGAAACTTAATTAATGAATGTTTATTCTGAACTTAGATCTTCAGATGGCAGGTGCTGGGTAAGTGCAATGTAAAAAAACCCAATCTTTTCTACACTGTAAAGTTCTACTAAAACACTGGGCACAACTATGTCTGGTAGGTACATAGAAAGAGGTGATGCAGAATCATAGAGGCAGGACATGGATGTGTGCTATTTCTCTTAGAGGGTTCAGCTTACTCCGTGTGCAACTGGTTTGACCAGGGCTTAGATCCTGGCTTCTCTTTCCCATTTGGCACTCTGTGTGACTTCAAGGGCATAGGGAGGAAGTAAGCCTTGTGCACCCCTAAGTACAAAAACAGGAATTGTGTCCACGCATGTCTACATATGTGCGCACACACTCTGCACCTGTGTATAAGCACCAGGCAGAATCTGGCACCCTATATATTGTTGGTAACTCCAAAACACACACAGCTATATTTCCTCAGTGCTGATAACCCTCAGAATTTTATTGTGAGCCTATGATATTTGGTGTTTTTCTTAGAGCCCCAGCCGCTGGAATCATGTGATTAGGACAAATTCTGCGTTTTTATTTTTTTAAAAGGAAGTTTTAGTCTTGATGAACATAGAAAGCTTGAAGATGTGAACCCTAAATCAGCAGCTTCATTCTAAACATTATAGGGGGTGGCAACTGCAGAACAATTCCTCTCCCCATGGATCTTGCTGTGCACTGTCCTGTTTGTAGGAGTGTTGAAGGGTTTTCAATCAATGGTGCCCCATTTCAACCTGGGTCGGTCAGGCGTTTTGCTGTGGCTGCAGATGGCTAGTGGTTGGCTGAGGCTTTTAACCCTGACTCCTAAAGCTGGGTGACATTTCAATGAAATTCCAGAATTAAAAATTCCGAAAAGAAAAATAATCAGGATTTATTTTGACCGACAGGGCGGTGGCACATCCCCCGGGGGCTGCTGCTCTTTGTTGTTGTTATAAATAGGGCCAAACTTGTAATAATATTTTTGTAACTTTAAAGCTGCCAGATGGGAACTAACGAAACAGGCGGGGGCGGGCACAGAAGAAGAGGGCGGGAAAGTGTTTATTTATTTATTTGCTTCCCTCTTTCGCCCAGCAGGGGCAGGGGAGGAGACGGGGCCAGGCAAAACGGCGCCTGTCTCTTTAAAAGCGTCTCGAGCTCGGCGCTCTTGCGCCAGGCGAGGCTGATTAGCGGAGCCGAGCCGAGCCGCCATTGGGTGCAGGTGGAGGGGGCGGGGCCGCGGTATCCAGGGGAGACGGGTGTGGGAGAAGTCGGAAGCAGCGGCGCGCGGGGAGAGGCCAGGGTGGGGTGGCTGGGTCGGTGCGGGCGCGCGGCGGGGGGGTGCCTGGCTGTCTGGAGGCGCCTCCGGGCGGGCGCGCGGCGGGACCATGGGCTGCTTCTTCTCCAAGAGGCGGAAAGAGGCGAAGGGGGGCGCGCAGGGCGGGGCGGGCCAGGACCCCCCGGCCGCGGACGAGGAGAAGCCGCCGCCGCAGTACAGCTGGGACCAGCGAGCCAAGGTACCGCCCCGCCCCACCTTCTCCCTGCAGCAGCCCCCAAGACGCCCCCCTTTGGCAGAGCCTCCGCCGCAGCCCCCCAGCCTGGCGAGCTGTTCTCCTCCCGGCTCCCCCCATCTTCCGCACCCTGGCGTGGCGGCGGCTCAGGCGTCGCTCCCGTGGGGCTCTGCCATAGCTATTCTTCCCCCCCCCCCCCCCTTTTTTTTTCCCCCCGGGTGGGTTGGGTTTTGTTTTAGATTTGGTGGAGGTGCCGCTGCTGACCCCTGGGCACTCTAGAAAGCTAAATTATAACGCCCCCCCCTCCAAACTGCCCCCTCAGGCTACAGCTAACAACCACCCTGTGCAGTAGTGTTGATTGTTTTTTTTAATAAAAAATATTTTCTGTGCATTCTCCCGTGGGGCGCTTTTCCCATCCTGGGCAGATAGTACTAAATTCTATCTTCCAGTTCCGTTTCTTGTTTTTATACTTGCCACGAAGTGGTAGCATACCCTGAATGCTAGGAGACCTGATCTCTAGCATTTCACCAAAGGGTGAGAAATGAATTTCAGCGCTGAGGACCTCCCATGGAGAATGCCTTGCCAGCAGCCCATAGAAACAGGAAGCTTTGTCGGTGGAGTATCTTTACTAATCGCAAATTAGGTGGTGTCACTTATGGAAAGATTCAGTCTTATGTAGCAATGTCCCAGCCCATTATATGCCATTAAGGACTTACAAATTAAAAGTTTAAAACCAACCCATTTGTTTTAGGGTGGAATGTAACAGGCAACTGGGGCAAACTACCCTGCTTTGCAAGGTACTGCTTACTAGTTGGGCAGCCACATTTTGCAAGCCTTCAATGTAAGGTGTAATTCATGTAAAACATATTATAGTAGAATGAGGCTGTTTTTTTTTCTCTCTCCTGTTTCATTGGTAGTTTGCTCTTTTTTGGCACTAAGTTAGATGGTGACTGTGAGCTACATGTGAAGTAGTGGCAGACAGGGCAGAACTGAGTTTGTACCTTTATTTCTATTAATCCCTTGGCTTTCTAACCATAATTAAAAGGGGGTGGATGTCCTGGGGCACTCCAGACACACGTTAGAAAAACAAAATTCAACAGCAGCTACAGAACCAAACAGTCTTATTGACTTAAATGCCTCTTTACCCATGCATAGCTAAACTTCATCAGGCCCTAGCTATTATGATGTGTCAAGAATGTGCGGAAGGCTATTTTTAAAACTTGCATGTTGTAGTCTCTTAGGCAGTATTTTATATTCCTGACACTTCTTCCTTTTATTTTCTGGAAGTTGTTTTGGAGGCTGAGAGGCGTTCGGCTCATAAAGTGGCAGGATCTTTGCTAAGGATTCTCCTCCAGCTGGTTGAGAGGCCATTGAGAGAGAGGTTGTGATGTTGCACTCTATATGGATTTTATGAAAATATGCTAATGAGTGTGACTATAATGTAACTGGAATATGCTTCATGCAAAAGGTCTCTTTTAAGGTATTACAAAACTTATAATCTACTGAGTGTGTTCATCCTACTTGTATGACTGTATCATTATTGTATCTGAAACTAGAAATATGAAATATAACTCTGAAGGCCTATCATAATTATGCAAAGTGTAGGCCATTAATGGTGATTTGGAATCTTGATGGCTCCCATTAATCTGGACAATTGTCTGTAGATGGCTTGTAAGTCTTCCTGTATACCTGTGTGCTGGCAAGTGGGTAATGAAGTCTTACAGTGATGTGATCATGTCACCTGAACTGGAATCCATCTTTAACCTGGTGCTTTTCCATTTAGAAGGGTGCGGTGGGGGCCCAGAGAGACAAAAGATTCCTGCCTTGTGCCAAAGCTATATAAGGGGGTGGAACAGAACTAAGGGGGCTACAGGCATGAGAAATGCCCTAGCTACCACCTGAGCTGGAACAAGGGCTGTACTAGGGGAAAGGATTGTGCCCAGACTAGGAAGGCATCCAGTCTGTGAAAGAAACTTATTGAAACATTTCTGAGGGTGAGATTTTATCTGTTAGGTCTGTCTAATACAGTAAGAAAGTGGTGTATTCTATTTTATTTTGCTTGGTAATTCACTTTGTTCTGTCTGCTACTACTTGGAATCACTTAAATCCTCCTTTCTGTATTTAATAAAATTGCTTGTTGTTTATTTATTTAATCCAGAATATGTATTAATACAGGGGGGGCTGGGGAAGGGGGGGGAGAACAGCTCTGCATCTCTCTCTATCCGTGGTATAGAGGGCGAACAACTTATGAGTTTACCCTGTATAAGCTTTATACAAGATAAAAACGGATTTATTTGGGGTTTGGACCCCATTGGGAGTTGGGCATCTGAGTGTTAAAGACAGGAACACTTCTTAAGTTGCTTTCAGTTAAGTCTGCAGCTTTGGGGCACGTGGTTCAGACCCTGGATCTGTGTTGGAGCAGACTGGCGTGTCTGGCTCAACAAGACAGGGTGCTGGAGTCCCAAGATGGCAGGGAAAGCAGGGGCAGAAGTAGTCTTGGCACATCAGTTGGCAGGGTTTCTGTGATCCAACCCATCACAGAGGTCTCTAAACAAAAAAGAATTTGAATAAAAATCCTTCTCCTTTTCACTCGCTGCTTCATGTTTCACTTCCTTGATACTTGGTAATTCTCCATAGCCTTTCTGGAAAAAATAGAGCAGACTAGAAATTCAGTTTCAGTGTGTGAAAACCAAACTGAGACCATGTTTACAAGCCATAAAGGGAGAAACACTAATTTTTTTTTCCAGGCTTGTATTCTTATTTAAACATGGTCAGATGCCCTGGTGTGACACCTAAAGCTCTCTAGTGGATTAAGCTAAGATATGGGGTTAAGTATGTACAAAGATTGTAGGGTAAGGACAAAGGAGGCTGCTTCATGTCAGACTTGATACTTTGATTTCCTAGACCTAGGAAATACTTATGGAACAGCTTGGCTAATACCAGGGGTTCTTAAACTGGGAGTCGGGACCCCTCAGGGGGTCATGAGGTTATTACATGGGGCGTCGCAAGCTGTCAGCCTCCACCCCAAATCCTGCTTTGCTTCCAGTATGTATAATGGTGTTAAATATATAAAAAGGTGTTTTTAATTTATAAGGGGGGTCGCACTCAGAGGCTTGTTATGTGAAAGGGGTCACCACTAAAAAAAAGTGAGAGCCACTGGTTAATACAGTGCTTGCAAAGGGAGGAGGCAGACCATGTTACTTGTATAACTATTACTCCCTTGCCACAGTGTTAATGTTATCTGTTACTGTTTTTTTAAACATAGTCAGAATGGTTCTTCTCTTTTACAATGAGGTTATTACAGAAGCCACCCAAACACTAATTTCATTTAAAATTAAAGCGGTTAAATTAGTAAACTACATTTTGTGAACCTGTCATATCCAGCCACAGGGATAAGTTTAATATAAAATAACTACAGTTATTTCCTAATCCAGAGGAAGGAGGAAAGTCAAAACCAGTCATTAAGAGAAAACCTGACACTTTTCTCTCCTCCCCACCCCCCTTCAGTGTTTAGGTGAGCTTCTTTTGCAGGAGGTGAACACATTAGGAGCAGTCAGTGTCTCAGACATTAGAGTAGACTACGTTTGGGGTTAACTTTTCTAATAGATTATACAAAGGTTTAAACAATTCTATGTATGAAAGAGAATCTCATACTTAAATATTAAGTTGTTGCACATAGTGTCTGTAGCCAGTTGTGCAAAGGCTTCCTCTTTCCAAACATCATATGTAATGATTCCTGGCTTTTGAGTTCAGAGGACCATACTGAAAACAGCAGGGTTAAATATTTAATTTTTGAATGTCTCAAGAAAAGATATATATAGAAACTGTTTCAAACATTCATCACCCTTTCCTCTTTCTTTTTGTGTTGGCTGCCCAGTGTACTCAATGCTACTGTTTTTGTGTTTGTATTGAAGTTGAGAAATAGTAGTAAATGACTATGGGGAAAAATAGTTAACTTTAAAACCGAGAATTTGGCATTTAGTGTACCAACATGCATGAAGTGGAATTGACAGACTTTTAAAGGGGCCCACACTCAAAACGTAAGCTTTTTTTTAAAGAAGTAGCTTTAGATTCTGTTCCTAGGTTTCCTGCCATATTATGCTGTCTTTTAATGTTGTCCTCTCCCTCATTGTTGTGTGAAAGGACCAAACAAATATGAAAACTCTGCATTTGACGACAATTCTTCATACAGTCAGAGTAAAGCAGAACATTTACAAGATACGTAGGTCTTTCTATTTTGTGCAAAACCCCAAAACCTCAGCTTTATAAATAGTTTCACTAGATGTCTTCTGGCATTCATTTTTGGTCACTTTTAATAGTGTGGGTTGTTAACACACTGCTTTGGGTGGGGAAGTTCACATGTACTGGATACTATTTCTAACTTCAGTCTGTCAGGTCAGTAAGACCACTTTTATTGTACGTAATGCTGTCTGTCGGCTATAGGAGTTGCCAGTTATTTTAAAGAAAAAACTATTGGAAACTTTATACGTCTAAAAATGTGTAGAAAATATCTATGCATGTGTACCTGAATCTTTCTGCTTAGACTTTAGTGGCCTTCCTGTGAACTAAGAGTTGAATAGAGCTTTCTGTTTTCAAGAACTCTTTGACATCACAAGTCTCGAATACCGTAAAAGAAGCCCTCTTTATTGCATTCTAGACAGTGCCGTAGATACAGAATCTAGTCACAGTGACTGAAGTGTGAAAGTTGATTTTTTCCTCCCCCGTTACTGTAAGTTGCATGGTTTTGCTTAGTGTAATGTTTGCAAATCTTAAAAATGAGATCTTCTGATATTTTTCTTAGTGTAGGGCTGAGCTAAAGTCAAGAGCCACACTGTCAGATTTACTTTTTTTCATAATCAGCATTGCAGTAATGACAACACAGTAAAACAGATTGCACTTCAGTTCTAAATCCTTAGTTTGTCATCTTAATGTTTCCAAATATTGTTTCTGTGTAGCAATTTCTTGTGCATTGTCCCCCAAGTTTCTGTACAGAGCCAATGTCAGACAGAAATCTAGTCAGTTTGGAAAAAAAACAAAAACTATCCTTTTTTTCTGGATCCTCCTGCTAACATTTGTAGTTTTACATCCATGCTTTCCTAATGCTTAAAGATGTATTTTCTCTCACTTGGTGAGAGAGCCACACAGAAAACAAACTAGAAAAACCAAAAGTTTTCTGATATTTCAGTTATAAATAAAATCTAAGATTTTTTATAACAATTAATACTCAAAAAGGGTGCTAAATTTCAGTGACCCTTTAAAAGTCTGTATTAGCTTCAGATGAAGAGGAGAGATTTGATGACCTGAGTCAAGCTATTGCAAGTAGATACTTTTTGGCATGCCTACAATGCAGTCACTAAAACATGTAGTGTGGTACATTAACTACAGAGATGCTGGGTTTTATATTTGTCTTAAACTGTCATGTTTTGTATTAGTGAGAGGATGACTGACTACTTCTGAAATATAGCAGGTTGTTGCCTTGGGCAGAAGATGGTACTGGAACTTGGTGGGGTGAGAAGATGATACAAGAACATAATTGTATAATGGTTAGGTGGAAAAAGCATGTGGACATAACTGTTAAAAATTTCTGCATTGTGTAGTGCTATATTCAACCAGTTTGCTTTTATCAAGATTCAAACAAGTTTTTTTTTTAATTGTGTATGTTGCAGGATAACTAATGTATTATGGAGGGATTGTTAGTGTCTCAATACTTAATATTCCATTACATCGAACCATACTTTAAATACCTTGTGGTAGATGTAAGAACACGTTCTGATCAGAGCCAAAATTACTACATCACATATGGTGGTAAGGCGTTAACGTTCAGTAAGTCTACGACATACCTAAATGGGTTTAAAAAAAGAGAGATTGTAGTTTGTGTCTCAGGTTAAATGGCATCCAGGTTCCTGGTCTTAACCAACTGACTGAGCCCCGTTGCTGAGGCTTCAGCACTGACACAGCACAAAGATCGCTGGATCCCCCCTCCAGGTCTACCTGATCTGATGCCAGAGTTCTGGCACTGCTGACTTTAGTGAACCGGTAGTGGTTCAGTGATCTCTAAGTGGTACCAAGGTCCCTGCATTCATCTGGATCAACAGAGTCCAGTGCCTAGAATTCGTCATTAAAGTGGTCTGCAGCACACTATATTGAGTATTAATGTCCCCATAGGTACCAGGATTTTAATACTTGAAGCAGTCTAAGGTAAGTGCTTACAAACTTCAAAGTGAAGTGGCATTCGGTCTCCAGGCCCGTCTCTGACAATCTGCTGCGGAGGATCCAGTACAACTGACTGCTCCTTGCTTGAAGTGGCTTGGTGCACAGATGTCTCTAGTTTCCCCCAGTGTCAAAGATCCAGCATCAGTGACTGGTGAACCACTAGTGTGAGGTTTTGTACTCAAGTAACAATGGGATCCATGTGAGTCAACATAGCCAGCTGCCAAAGGTATAGCACCAATAACTTGGGTAAACCATTTGTCAAAATGGCTCGCTACTACTAGACACATATACCCAGGTCCTTGGGTTTGCGGATAGTCAATAGCCGTGAACCCATCTGACAGTCTCTGAAATGTCACTTAGTAAAGTGGTGTTATCCCCATCATGACTGTCACCAAGTTCACTGACTTGCAAACACTGGCTCACTCAGGTGCTGAAGTGCCAGCTCCCTTGATTTTTGTGGAACTATCAACTCTCTGGGCTTAGCAGTCCAATGCTAAATTCTTAGCATTGCAGGGTCAGGAAAATTGCATGCTGTGAGCCTGTCTCGCATAAGTAGCTGATAGTCCCCAGAGCTATCTAGATTGAGTCCGGTGCTGAGAACCTGGCATTGTTGATTGCTGTTCTTATGGGTGGCACCAGAGTCACCTGGTCTGCTGGGGACTACTGAGTTGGCACTTAAAAACTGGGTTTCCTGTCCCAGAGTCGTTTTTGGTATCAGATGCTTAACCTCTGAGTAGTGTTTACATGAGACTGTCAACAATAGCTTTCTCCCAGGGCCTGCAGGGATAGTCGGCTGAGGCTCTAGGGCAGAGGTGGGCACACTATGACCCGTGGGCCACATCCAGCCTGTGGGACCCTCCTGCCCACCCCTGAGCTCCTGGCCCAGGAGGCTAGCCCCCGGCCCCTCCCCTGCTCTTCCTCTCTTCTTTCCCCCCCCCCCCCCAGCAGTAGAGCTGTGGCCTGACCCGGTGCTCTGTGTTGCATGGTGGCATGGCTGGCTCCAGCATGGCTGCCTGACCTATTGCTCTGAGCAGCGTGGCTGTAGGGCTGCCAGCCACTGGCACTCCAGGCAGCGGAGTAAGGAGGCAGGGGAGGTTGGGGTGGGGGTGTGGATAGGGGTTGGGGTGGTCAGAGGGTGGGCAACAGGGCGGTTGAATGGGGGCAGGTGTCCTGGGGGGGCAGTCAGGAAGGAGAGGAGGGGTTGGATGGGGCGGCAGTTGGCAGTCAAAGGTGTGGGGAGGGGGCGCGGTCAGGGGACAGGGAGGCGTGGATGGGGAAGGAGTCCCGGGGGGCTGTCAGGACAGGGAACAGGGGGGTTGGATGGGGCAGGAGTCCCAGGGGGGCTGTCAAGGGGCAAGAAGTGGGGGGGTTGGATAGGGGTTAGGGGCCGGGCCACACCTGGCTGTTTGGGGAGGCCCTCCATATAATTTCAGAAACCTGATGTGGTCCTCAGGCCAAAAATTTTGCCCACTTCTGCTCTAGGGCCTAGATGTTCCTTTTTGTGTGAGGTCCTCCAGATGAAATCAGTACAACACTTTCTAGTTCCAGGACAGAATTATGAGGCATACCCAGAACTGCTGCCTTGGGTTCTGGAACCCCTCAACGGAGTTCCCTAACCAAAGTGTCCTTGAGTCCTGAAACACCCTCAGCACTGAAATCTTGAAAACCATTCCCAGACCCAAATTGAAGCTTTTTCTCGGATCTGCTCCAATATCATCTACAGAGGCTGGATTTGCATGCTTCTATTTATGTGCAATTTACTAAAATTGACATCCCCCAAATTTCCTGGGAGCAACTCTTTCAAAATAAAAACATTAGCAGTCACTTTTGGGAGTACGCTTCCTTGGTATTGAAAGCCTCTGTTGCAACTTGGTTAGGCCTTCTGGTGTCACATCTCTGATGCTTCGGTTCTGGAGCCGGTTCTGCTGCAGTGCCAGGAAGATCTAGGACTTTCTTCCTTCATCTTTCTGTAGCAGCTAATTTGTTTCTAGTGCAGATGCCTCACAAGTGTTTTCATATTGTTTTAAATTTACCTGACCCTGGACACTCAAGTAGCGACAATGCCCACTTAACTTGTAGATCTGATATTTTCAGATGAGATTAAGAACACCTATTCCTTGGTTCCACAGTACATTAAAACTGCTACATTGGTACTATAATTGGCAAATTGTCTCTTCTCATTCGACAAATTTAAGTCCTGTTACTGGCCAACTGGCTGCAAGTATCCATGGAATGCCATCCTTTAAGCTGGAAAGTTGGTACCTGACCTTCTCCTACTGTCGGGTCTGAGTGTATCCTTGTCTCTGTCTAGACTCTAGTCCACAGAGAGGTTCCATGAAAGTGTAATTAGGTAATGCCTTTATCTATAAAACTAATTACAAAGATGCTATTTACACCTGAACCACATGTTTCAGATCACTGAAAACACTCATCAGGGAGTTCAGTTGTCACCTACTTTACCATATATACCACATGCAGCCCGTGGGACCGTTCTGCCCAGCCCTTGAGCTCCTGCTCTCCCCAGCCCCTCCTGCACAGCCTCAGCTCACTGTGCCGTGCGTGCAATGCTCTGGGCAGCGGCGCTGCAAGCTCCTGGGGTAGTGCAGCTGCAGAGCCTGGCCTGACCCAGTGCTCTGTGCTGTGCAGTGTGTGGCTGGCTTCAGCTGGGCAGCGTGGCTGTAGCGCCATCAGCCACTGGTGTTCTAGGCAGTACGGTAAGGGGGCGGGGAGGGAGGGTTGGATAGAGGGCAGGGGAGTTTGGGGGTGGTCAGGGGCCAGGGGTGTGGATAGGGGTGGGGGTAGTCAGAGGGCAGGGAACAGGGGAGTTGAATGGGGGCAGGGGTTCCAGGGGGTGGAGCAGTCAGGAAGGAGAAGATGGGGCAGGCAAGGGTTCTGGGGGTGTCAGGGAGCGGGGGGGGCAGTCAGGAAGAAGAGGGGGGTTGGATGTAGCAGTGGGGGTAGGGGGTCTGGGGGCAGTCAGGGAGAAGAGGTGTTTGGCTGGAGCAGGGGTCCCGGGGGGGGCATTCAGGAAGGAAGGGGGGGGGGGGGGGGGGGGGGGGGGGGGGGGGGGGGGGGGAGAGTCGGATGGGGGGTGGGGGCTGGGCCACACCTGGCTGCTTGGGGAGGCACAGCCTCCCCTAACCAACCCTCCATACAATTTCTGAAACCCGATGTGACCCTCAGGCCAAAAAGTTTGCCCACCCCTGATATATACTGTAATATTTCCAGGTGGAGAGACTGGGATCTTCACCTTGTTTTCCAGTCTTTTTAAGGTTTGTGGACTCTGTAGGAGGTGAATACTAAACATCAGGGTTATTGATTTTTTTTTTATTTGTTTTGAGAGCCGTTTGTCTAGTCTGAGACTTTTCCCTGTGTCTAGGAAGATTCTTTGAACAGAGTTCTTCAGTTTTCTGTTACCTGTTCTGCAAGGGCAGAAAATCCTGACTAGGTGACTTTATTACCAAGGAGAGAGACTCCTCAGTTCTGCTTCAGGGTCATACAAGTGGTGTTGGCATATTCCCTTTTCTTGGACTGGAATCAAGAACTCCTCTGTTCATTCTGCTTCCTTTATTTCAGGAGATCTGTTGGTAGTGGAGCCAAGATATCTCTAGTAGTCCTAATCAGGTCTTGGCAGTCTTGTCTTCAAATGTCCTAGGTCTGATGTTAGCATGACTTTGCAGTTTACTGAGTCTCTCTTCAGGTTCTGGTAGGAGTATTTTCCGGAGCTTGGATCTTCTCAGTTGACACCCCAACTTCTGGATTGGTGAGATGCTTGAGTGTTCTTCAGAAGTCTAGTAGATACTATTGAAAAGCAAGAGCTTTTCAAAAACAAACATCCCTTCTTTCTAATGTTGCTGTCTGCTACACTTTAAACATTAAGAACTGTGGAGTTCTACCAGGTTGCTTTGTGGCTTTAGCTTTCACCCTCATATTTGGGCACCTGTTCTTAATTTATAATAGCCTAGTTCAAAGACCCCATTTAATGTCAGTAGTTTGGGGTAAGAAGCCCATTAAATTCTGTTATCCTCGGTAAACAAGAACCAACCATGATCCATTGAGAATTGCAGTGGTTACTAGTCCACAGTGATGCATCATGATGGGCTGAGTTGTAAGACTTGCTAGTTTGATGGGACAGGAAAAGACTAGGCACGCTGGCACAAGCTGCTTTAGGAAAGTTCAGGTAGCTGTTCAAATCCTTGGTCATCCTGGGAACACTTTCCATTTTGAAATGTTGAGACCCTGGCTTTTTTGCTTTTGTACTTACTAATTTTTCACTTTTTTTCTGTAAACCCTGTCAATGTTAGGATTTTTACTAAACTGTAGAAACAGCTTCAAATATTGTTAAAGCTAAAGGGCTTCTCAGTAACGGTGAAGGGGGGGGGGCGGAGGGAAACATAGCATGGCTTTTAAAATAGCCTGTTTAGACACTGATGGGTAACATAGATGAGACTTGTTCAGCCACAAACTTGCTCGATAACTGAATTCTGACACGTACTTCTCCCAGGGATGTAGAAACTCTTGCTATGGAATTTCTAGCATACATGGTTGGGTAAAGAATCTTTGAGTAAAGATAACTGCATGTAGACACAGTGATTTCTTTGAGAAATCCATTGCTTGTAGGCTTGTCTACCTTTCGTAATGTAGCAAACAGCAGGCTATCAAACTGAACGAGTTAAGCAACTAGGGATAAACTGTAACGAAGGTGGATTTAACCAATTCATACCACTTTGTTATGGGAGCTGTGTGCTTAAATCCCTAAGGCTCACTTCTAAGGCCTGGTCTACACTAGAGGTTATGTCGAATTTAGCAGCGTTAAATCGAATTAACTCTGCACCCGTCCACACAACAAAGCTATTTAGTTCGACATGGAGGTCTCTTAAATTTGACTTCTGTACTTCTCCCCAACGAGGGGAGTAGTGCTAAATTCGACATGGCCATGTCGAATTAGGGTACGTGTGGATGGAAATCGATGCTAATAGCTCCGGGAGCTATCCCACAGTGCACCACTCTGTTGACGCTCTGGACAGCAGTCCGAGCTCGGATGCTCTGACCAGCCACACAGGAAAAGCCCAGGGAAAATTTGAATTCCTTTTCCTGTCTGGGCAGTTTGAATCTCATTTCCTGTTTGGACATTGTGGCGAGCTCAGCAGCATTAGCAACGATGCAGAGCTCTCCAGCAGAGATGGCCATGCAGTCTCAGAATAGAAAGAGGGCCCCAGCATGGACTGATCGGGAAGTCTTGGATCTGATCGCTGTGTGGGGCGATGAGTCGTGCTTTCGGAGCTGCGATCGAAAAGACGGAATGCAAAGATCTAGGAGAAGATCTCAAAAGCCATGACAGAAAGAGGATACAGCCGGGATGCAACGCAGTGCCACGTGAAAATCAAGGAGCTGAGACAAGGGTACCAGAAGACCAAAGAGGCAAACAGACGCTCTGGATCCCAGCCCCAGATGTGCCGTTTCTACGAGGCACTGCATTCCATCCTAGGTGCGGCCGCCACCACTACCCAATCACTGACCGTGGACTCTGAGGATAGGATATTGTCGACGGCCACTTCCTCAGAGATCTTAGCAGACGGGGAAGATGAGGAAGGAGATGAGGAGGACGAGGCAGTTGACAGCACTTACAACGCTGATTTCCCAGACAGCCAGGATCTCTTCATCACCCTCACAGAGATCCCCTACCAACAGTCCCCAGTCGTTAACCCGGATCCAGAATCAGGGGAAGGATCAGTCGGTAAGTGTTTTAAACATGTAAACATTTATTTTGAACAGAACATTAATATTAACAGTGGGTTTATCATGATTTGTTTGCCCTAGGCGCTCTACTATTTAGTCCAAGCCAGTGCAGATACAGTAAAATTCAGTCTATATGTCCGCGGATAGAGCTGAAATCCTCATGGGACATCTCCATGAAGCTCTCCTGGAGGTAATTGGAAAACCTTTGCATGAGGTTCCTTGGGAGAGTGGCCTTGTTGTGTCCTCTGTAGTAGGAAACGTTTCCGCGCCAGGCTAGCAGCAAGTACTCCGGGATCATTGCCTTGCAGAGCATGGCGGCATACGGCCCTGGTCTTTGCAGGCTTTCACGAAGCATGTGTTCTTTGTCGGTCTCTGAAATCCTCATCAGAGTGATGTCGCTCATGGTGACCTGCTTTGAATTAGGGGAATGTTAGTATTGGGACTGCTTGCCTGTTCCTTTACAGAACTGTAACCGGCGGTTTACAGCCATGCGGTGGAGGCGGGAGAGGGGCAGCATACAGGCAGGGCCGGCTCTAGGCACCAGCAAAACAAGCTGGTGCTTGGGGCGGCATGGCAGACGCCAGAATGCCGCCCCTAAAAATGTGCCCCAGCCGCCCTAGCTCACCTCCGCTGCTGCTGCCACGGTGCGCGAAACAGCTGATTTGCGCACCGCTACTTGCCCTCCCTCCCAGGGAGCAGCGGCGCGCAAATCAGCTGTTTCGCGCGCCGCGGCGGCTCGGGGTCTCCCCCTCCTTCCCAGGCTCTCAAACCTGGGAGGGAGGGGGAGACTCCGAGTGGCGGCGCCGCTTCTCCCCCTCCTAGGCTTGAGAGCCTGGGGGGAGGAGGCAGGGCTGGGGATTTGGGGAAAGGGCAGAGTTGATGCGGGGCCGGGGGGAGGGAGGGGGGGCGGCCAAAATTCTTTTTGCTTTGGGCGGGAAAAATCCTAGAGCCGGCCCTGCATACAGGGATCTTTCCCAGGGACAGCCGCGACGGGGTGGGACAGGGGCAGAGTTCCTGCTTGCCGGATTGCTGGCATCAGGAACTGGCCAACGCTAGGAGCATTGCTTTGAACGTGAAAGGAGGGCAGTGCTCTTATTAAAGTTTTAAGCAGCCACAAGTCTATGGCTTACCATGTCAGCCTGCTACCCAAATTCCGCTGTCCTGCCTAGCTTGTCTGATCTGCACTGCAAGACCCCAGGCACTGAATGCAAAGGCCAAAAATTCGACCTTGTCCTGAGTGCGCATGTGATAGGTGCTGTGCATGGTCTTGTTCACAGAGAAAGACTATGTTAACGGAAGGAGAGGTGGCAGCAGGAAGACCAGCAGGCGACTCAAACGCTGCTTGGACTAATGAGGGAGCAAATGGACACGCTCCGGCGCCTTGTGGATGTTCTTCAGGACTGGAGGCAGGAGGACAGAGCCCCACTGCAGTCTATCTGTAACCACTGTCACCCGCCACAAAGTCCCATACCCACCTCACCGAAAGTACCAAGAAGGAGGGGCGGCAGACTCCATGAAAACTGTCACTCCACCCCTGCAGACTGCTCAAGTAGCAGAAGGCTGTCATTCCCCAAAACTTGATAAGTCCTTTCCTTCCCGCCTCACCCAAGCCCCCATCCCAGTTTCATCCCCTACCTGTGTAGTTGCTAATAAAAAATGTTTCTGTTAATTACTGTTTCCATCATGTTTTTTAGAGGAGAGTCTGTTTGATGGGGGGGAAGGGGGTTGGTAATTGGACAGGACAGTCACCTTTACCAGGGTACAGACACGGGGGCAGGTTCAGCAGCAGGTCACACACACATTGCAGTCACTAGGCACCCTGGTCAGTCTGGGAGGTGGTTTTCATTTTGTGTGTGTGTGTGTGTGTGTGTGTGTGTGTGACTTTGTGGCGGGGGAGGGCGGTAGAGATGTTATGCAGCAGTCCTTATCCTGGATCACAGAGCCACGCAGCAGGGGATCTGTAACCATCCTCCCCTTGCCACAAAGTCACAGCCCCCCCCCCCACCGAGTCCCGAACAGGAGGGGTGGCAGGCTCCGTTGAAACAACCAGTCCACCAGTGCGGACCACTCTAGAAGCAGGAGCCTGTCATTCCTCAAGTTTAGAAGCATCCTTTGCATCACTACACTACACCCGCTCCCCACCACAGTCTGCGTCCCAGTTTCAACACTTTACCATGAAAACAGTAATAAAGAAAACAGTGTTCATTAACAAATTTCCAGTGATTTTATTTTTAAACATGTGTTGGAAGGGGGGGGAACGGGGTATGAAACAGGAGAGGATAGTGAACATTCACTGGGTAAAGAAACAGGGGAAGGTTCAGCTTCTCTGTAAACAAACTTAATAGTCACAGGTTACCCTGCTCACTCAGGAACCTAGCTTTCAAAGCCTCCCGGATGCACAGCGCGTCCCGCTGGGCTCTTCTAATCGCACGGCTGTCTGGCTGGGTGTAATCAGCAGCCAGGCTATTGGCCTCAACCTCCCACCCCACCATAAAGGTCTCCCCCTTGCTCTCACAGATATTGTGGAGCACACAGCAAGCTGCAATAACAACGGGGATATTGGTTTCGCTGAGATCACAGCGAGTCAGTAAGCTTCTCCATCTCCCCTTGAGACGTCCAAAAGCACATTCCACCACCATTCTGCACTTGCTCAGACGGTAGTTGAAGAGTTCTTTTTCACTGTCCAGGGCGCCTGTATAGGGCTTCATGAGCCAGGGCATTAGTGGGTAGGCTGGGTCCCTGAGGATCACTATAGGCATCTCCACATCCCCAACAGTTATTTTGTGGTCCGGGAAGTAAATACCTTCCTGCAGCTGTCTAAACAGACCAGAGTTCCTGAAAACACGAGCGTCATGAACCTTGCCCGGCCATCCGACATTGATGTTTGTAAAATGTCCCCTATGGTCCACCAGTGCTTGCAGCACCATTGAAAAGTAGCCCTTTTGGTTAATGTACTGGCTGGCCTGGTGTCCGGTCCCAGGATAGGGATGTGAGTTCCATCTGTAGCCCCACCGCGGTTTGGGAATCCCATCGCGGTGAAGCCATCTATGATGACCTCCACGTTTCCCAGGGTCACTGCCTTTGACAGCAGTACCTCAACGATTGCGTTGGCTACTTGCATCACAACAACCCCCACGGTAGATTTGCCCACGCCAAAGTGGTTCGCGACTGACCGGTAGCTATCTGGCATTGCAAGCTTCCAGAGGGCTATGGCTACTCGCTTCTGGACAGTGAGGGCTGCTCGCATCCGGGTGTCCTTGCGCTTCAGGGCAGGGGCCAGCAACTCACAAAGTTCCAGGAAAGTTCCCTTCCGCATGCGAAAGTTTCGCAGCCTCTGTGATTCATCCCAGACCTGCAGCACTTATGCGGTCCCACCAGTCTGTGCTTGTTTCCCGTGCCCAGAATCGCCATTCTACAGCATCAACATGACCCATTGCCACCATGATGCCCATGGCGCGGGGTCCCGTGCTTTGTGACAGGTTTGTGCCACTCTCAGACTTCATGTCCTCACCGCGCTGCCGTAGCATCCTCGCCTGATTTCTCAGCATCTGGCTCTGGAAAAGGTGGATGATAAGGTGCGAGGTGTTGACAACGGCCATAACTGCAGCGATGGTTGCAGCGGGCTCCATGCTCGCAGTGCTATAGCATCTGCGCTGTCACTCACCAGAAAAGTGTGCGAACTAATTGCCCACCGGCGCTTTCAGGGAGGGAGGGCAGGAGTGATGGTTGGATGACAACAGTTACCCAAAACCACCCTCGACACATTTTTTTTCCCCAGCAGGAATTGGGGGCTCGACCCAGAATTCCAGTGGGCAGCGGGGACTGCGGGAACTGTGGGATAGCTGCCCACAGTGCACCGCTTCCAATGTTGACACTTGCCCGTTAGTGTGGACTCACACAGTCGAATTACTGTCCTTAGTGTGGATACACACATTCGACTTTGTAATATCGATTCCACATATTCGATTTAAGTAAAATCGAACTACTCTCGTAGTGTAGACATACCCTAAGTTAAATCCTGTTTGCCCTACTGTGTGAATAGAGAGCTGCAAAGAAACTGAATTAGGTAGGAACTTCTGTACTGACTATCTCAACAGTAGCTGCATTCAGCGCAGAAGTTCTTAAAGGAACATTGACCTAAACTTTATTCTAAAATGACTGACTTCATGCAATTACACCAAGTAACACCTAACTTTTCTGTTGTAGTCATTTTTAACAGGGGAAAAGATTTTGCTTTCATTTGCCTCTTGCATTTGACAGTATTTCCTGTACAGACACTCAGTGTTTCCCCTGTATTTTCCTGGCTGTCCGATTCTTTTACTGAAAAGACCCTATGAACAACAGGGGTGCTGTTAACTCTTCCTAATTTCTTAAAAAAAAAATCCTAATTTTTAATGTACTATAGCAGAAACTGAATTTTGGAAGTCAATTGAAATAAACCTCAAGCGGACAGTGTCTCTCTAACAATATTTTAACACCCTGCCCCCTTCCTTCCCACAAAACACATACAAGATTTAGGGCATGTCTACAGTGGTAAAGTTACAGCGCCAGTCAGAAAGCGCAGAAGGAAAACAGCTGTTGTGTGTTCACACTGATAGCTGCCTGCACAATAGTGTGTTCACACTTGCAGCGCTATTCAGAGCGGTGCACTCTGAGCAGCTATCCCACAGAGCACCTCTTTCTCTTTTGCCACTAAGACTTGTGGGGTTGGAGGGGGTCACGGGACATCCTGGGTCCAGTCCCAATGCCCTGTGATGCATTGCTTCGCATTCCAGCAATCCCTGTGCTTCTGTCCGCATTTGGCGACATCTTTCAACAGTTTGTGTACTGCGCGCCCTGCCTCTTTCAGGCTGCAGGAATGGATCCTGAACTCCTGATCAGTATGCTGCTCACTCTGACCAACACGTCACAAGTGGCAGTGGAGTTATTCCTTAAACTACAAAGGTAAGAGGAGTGTGACATTGATCTTGCCACACATAGTAGCTACCACACAAGATTGCTTGTGTCTTTCATGGGGGTGCTGATCACAGTGGAACTGTGGGCTTTTGGGCTCAGGAAACAAGCATTGAGTGATGGAATCCCATCGTGATGCATGTCTGTGATGATTAGCAGTGGCTGCAGAACTTTCAGATGAGGAAAGCCACGAGAATGAGAGCTGCCCTGTCACTGGAGAAGCGCATGGTGATTGCACTGTGGAAGCTGGCTACTCCAGACTGCTAACCAGTTCAGAGTGGGAAAGTCGACTGTTGGAGTCGTCATCGTTGCTGGAAGTGTGCAGAGCCATTAACCGCATCCTGCTCCAAAAGACCGTGACTATGGGCAATGTGCGTGACATTGTGGATGGCTTTGCACAAATGGACTTCCCTAACTGCAGAGGGGCGATAGATGGCACGCATATTCAATTCTGGCACCAGACCACCTAGCCACAGAGTACATTAATCGCAAGGGGTATTTCTCAATGATTCTCCAGGCGCTTGTGAATCACCATGGGCGTTTCACAGACATTAACGCAGGCTGGTCTGGAAAGGTTCATGACGCACATATCTTTTGGAACACTGGCCTGTTCAAAAAGCTACAAGCAAGGACTTTCTTCCTGGACCAGAAGATCACCATAGGGGAAGTCAAAATGCCCATTGTGATCCTAGGATACCCCGCCTACCCCTTAATGCTGTAGTTTATGAAGCCATACATGGGACAACTTGACAGCAGCAAGGAATGGTTCAGCAACAGGCTGAGCAAGTGCAGAATGAGTATACATTTGGCTGTTTAAAAGCCCGCTGGCAATGCCTGTATGGGAAGCTGGACCTGGCCGATGACCATATTCCTGTGCTTATAGCTCTGTGTTGTATGTGCCATAATATTTGTGAAGGGAAAGGTGAAAGCTTCACTCAGGGCTGGACCGCAGAGGCTCAGCTCATGGAAGCTGAGTTTGAACATCCAGAGACCAAGGCTATTAGAGGGGCACTGCACGGGGCCATAAGGATCAGGGAAGTCTCGAGGCAACAATTTGAAGCTGAAAGCCACTAATATTTGTTGCTATGCTTGGGATTGCAGTGCTTGTAATGCTAGGAGGTGATTGGTGCGCATGATGCAAGAAGGGGCCTTAACATAATTGTATGTTGCTTTGCAGTGCTCTTTTTGCTTTCACTTAATAGAATAAAGATTGCTTTCAAACCAACACAACTCTTTTATTAAAAAACAACCACTGGAGGAGAGAGTCAAATGACAAAAATACATCAGCGGGGTGGGGGAAGGGAAGGTCTCCAGAGGAGGAGGGGTCCTGGGACAGCTACAGATTTGTGTATGTCCAAGGATCATACCCAACCTTCTTCTTTGGGAGCACAATGCATCTAGTGCTATACTTCAGCAGGGCCAAACTGCAGAGGGATGGGTATTGAGTGCAGTGGGTAGTGGGAGTCCACATGGCTGGATTGTGAGGAGTGGAATGCTGCAGATAGTGTGGAGCCAGGAGGTTGATAACGGTATGTTGGCAGTGTGTGGGGGGATACATGAAAAAGAGTTTTGCAACAGCAGCTGCAGGGGGGGCGCGCACGGAGCTGCTCGGTTTGAAAAGCTAGTATTGCCTGGAGCATGTCCACTTTGTGCTCCATAATGTTGAAGAGCCACTCCGTGGCTTCTTTCTGGTGTGCTGCATTCTCCTTTCCGTCCCTCTTCTCACTGTCCCACCACTCCTTCAGTTTGTTTCTTGGCAGCAGAGTGCATCATAACCTCATGGAGAAAGTCTTCCTTAGTTCTTCTTGGCCACTTTCTAATTCTGCACAGCCTTTCTGCAGCTGATAACCTTGGGAGCCCAGCTCCCTCTTTGTTATCTCTGTGAAGTTTAAATGCAACATTTTACAGAAGCAGTATTGTTTGCAACACAGACAACACTGATTCAGGGCTTTAAAATGCAGCCAGTACTCTCACACCAGTCACTAGCTGTCTGACCCCAGGCAAGCACACACGAGCCACAAGACCCCCAAAATGGGGAGTAGCCCCAGGGGCAGGGTAAATCACTTTTCCTGGACCCTGCTGTACACTGGGCATGTGGCTCTTGAGTAGAGCCAGCACTGTTGGTGGGGCCTGATAATCATTCCTGTCCCCACTTTGCACAGGAGGTGATCATTATGGAAGATCTCTCACTGCTGAGGGTGAGCAGGGAATCAAGTGAGGGTCTTCTCCAAGCCTGCAGCTTCTGCCCTGGCCCCTGTGTGCAGCAATGCCACCCCCAATCCCCCAGTGATCGCAAAGTAGCACGGGAAGGTTACATTAATGGGGCAAGAAACAAAGCAGCTCTGCCGAGGAACCTGTGGCAGTGGATTGCCCAGTATCTCCACGAGCGTTTCCTGGAGATCTCTGAGGGAGATTCCCTTGAAGTGAGGGAGTGTATCAATAGCCTGTTCTGTCGCTCAGACTAGGCATGTGGTGGGAGACAAGCCTGCTTTCTCCAACCCTCCTGCCCCCAACAACTCGCTTCAGCAATTTCCCAAAATCAGATCCACTTACCAGGGGCCTCCTCTCCTGTTTACACTTTGCCAAGATCCGATTGCTGTGACTGGCTAGGCTCCTCCGGGGTAGAAAAGAGCTCCTGACTGCATGCATCTCTGGCCTCCGAGTCGTCCTCTGCCTGTGAGTCCCCCTCACCCTCTTCATCCAAGATTTCCTTCTCCTGGCTTAGTCCACTCTCAACTGGCACACGAGCCAACAAAGTACACAGGGGCCTTCCTAGTAGAGGTGGGGTTGCCACCAAGTATCGCGTCCAGCTCTTTGTAGGTTAGTCACCTGAGGGCAAGGCAGTAAAGCTCAAACCGATGGTGAGAGGTGAGAACAGGCATTGTGGGACACCTCCCGGAGGCCAATCGCAGCACTGTAATCACCACGATGTCTACACTGGCACCGCAGTGCTGTAGCCCTGGCGCAGAAAGCTCTATGCCTCTCCTCGGGGTGGATTTTTATTTTTATTTTAATTTTTTTTAGAGTGCTACAGTGGCGCAGTTTCTGCACACTAAGTGGTGTGGCAGTGTGTACACCTCTGGAGGTACAGCGCAGAAAGCTGCTTTACACTGGCAAGTTTCTGCGCAGTAGATTGGGGGTCCTTAGTTCTCAGCATGCATACATTTGACATTACTAGTGCTGTTGCACTCCAGACTGTCTTCAATGAATCAGAAAGCACCAAGGGAATTTTGTGAGGGGAAAATTAACGTTTTTGGGGAGTTTAAAAGCACTTCTGTGCAACTTGCCTCTTCCACCGTAGTTTCAGTTAACTTGGTCTTCATTTTTTGCTTTGCAATTTTCCTATAAAGGAAATTGACAAACTTCATGTTGTGACACAATAAAATCAAGGCAGTTAATTTGTGTTGCAACAATGCTTCTTTTGCATTTAACAACGCGCTCTCTCTCGCTGGCATGTGAAATGTTAAGCACAATTGAGCACTCAATTCAGGAAGTCACAAGCTGACTATTCATTCACTCTTAACACATATGGAAGGGTGTTTGATTATGACTAAGTGATTCAGGAACACTTGTTTCCACTAAGTCACTGTCACTTGAGATTGAACTACAAATTAGACTAAGCTTTATCGAATGACGCACTTTTTCTAGTTTTTACACAAGATTTTAAGAAAAACTAATTGTATTGAAATATGGTATGTCTACATGACTTCCTAAAGATATCTGAAGCTGCATTATTTTGAAGTCTTTATATATTTAAAAAAAAAAAAGCATATATTCATGCTGAACAGTGGAAGTCATAACCTAAACTTTCATCTTCTCCTTTCTTGGAGAGATCTTATCCTTTGGTTTCCACACTCCATTGTAACAGTAACAGTTTATCCCAACACTATCCAAATTATTCCCTTGAAGTCTTCTATTAAACGCTTGCAATAAATATGAGCAAATGTGTGGGGTGGTGTGTGGTTGGTGGTTTTTTGTTTTTTGTTTTTTGTGTTTTTTTTTTTTTAACTTCAGGTTCTCTGAATGCATTCTGTGAGACCTGCCACTGCTCTCTAGTCCACTTAAGTTCAAATCACAATAACATTTGTACCATTCCTGCCCAAAACAACTGTTGTGCTTTGAAACAGCACCACAGAGTGTAGTTCATGGAGTCCCCCTGGCACTGTACCACCCCTTCCTTGAAAGTCTCTGGAATGGTCACCGGTATTCCCCTGCTTTTCTCTTCTTAGCTTCCAGTTGTGGTGTAGTCTGGAGTGGTGTGCATTTGGGGGGGAGAGTCCTGAAATTTGGTCTCTGTAATCATAATTGTTCGTTCTTTACTGATGAAAGTGTTTACCACATCATACAAGTTTAATAGTATTAGGAAATGTCTAGAGTTCAGCTGGGTTTGAGCCCCATTATTCTAGGCTCTGTACAGACATAGAAAACAGTCTATACCCCAAGAGTTTGCAGTAGTCTGAAAGCCAAGCTCATCTCCTTGTTACGGGGCTGTCTGTCTTAAGGCCTGCCAGCACAATTTAAGGAGATTGGCCAACTTGAGTTTACAAGGAAAAGGGAACAAAACTTTAGAAAGAACACACCTCAGTGGCTGCATGTAGCACTCCATCAGACTAATTTTCTCTCTAGCTATCTACCATGTAAAAAAGAACATTTTTCTTGAAAAGATTATAACTTCCTTACTGAAGTCTTCAGTTTCAACATCTATTTTTGGATAAATCTCTTCTAAGATTTCCAGAGTGAGGAAGGATATTCTGGCAAGAGGCATTTCTGGAACTCGGCTCACTCGTGTCTATACCATTTTTCCTGCATTGTCTATGTAACCTTCTAAAATTGCATAGAGGGAGGTTATTCTTTTTGGAAAAATAGGACATGTAATACTCCTAAATCTGACTATATAGAATTTAGAATTACTAACAGCTTGGCAAATGCTCCAAGGCTATCAGGCTGACACTGGATATAGTATGGAGTTGAATGCCAGGCTTTTGATGTGACCTCTCATGTAAGAATATCCTACACTTTCAAGTGTTAAGTGATCAACTACTGTAAGATGCCATTTTAACACATACACACGAGGGCAGAATGGAAGCTGCTGTAACACTTAAACTTTCTTTATTCTTATGTAGCAAAAACTAACCTTAGTTATCTTGCAGTATAGCATTTGTTTCTCTGTTAAGTTCACTTCCAAACCATAAATTGTAATTGGCTGATAATTAGTCATTCTCTTAATTGGATGAAGAGTCCTGTTTTAATGAACAACTTCCTTTTTTTTAAAAGGGGGCCCTCCTGAACAAGAGAGTGATGTCAGGAGACAGAGGCTATAAAGCTGACTTTGTGCCAGCCCAGCCAATGTTTGTCCACAGTCTCAATTAGAAAATCTGCATTCTCTATTAGCTATAGAGTATACAGTCTAGAGTAACAGTTTCCTGCCTTGTGATGTTGCAGGCTAGAGAGGGATAACTTTTTAACAAATGCAAAATATGCTGATCAAAATATTGCCCAATTCCTTGCCAGGGATCAGGTAGCGAGGTAGTGGAAGAAAAGACAAGCTGAAAAGCACGAAGACCCATGAGATGTGGGTATGCTGACCAGTATCTATGATAGATTTCTATTTCAGCAGCACCTAGGGTACATTTTATACGGTAGTTTACACACTGTACAAACATTGGAGAAGGGATTGTGCGCTCTTCGTAAGACAATCCATAGACCAGGCAGAGAAAGGGAGGGAGAAGGAAAAGATTGCCATCGCATTGTATAGCTGAGGCACTGAAGCATGTTTTCCCCAAGATCATACAGGAAATCTGTGGTAGAGTCAGGAATTGAATCCAGATCTTTTAATAAAGGCACTGGCAGACCATCTTTCTGCCTCCCATTACCGACAAAATCCCAGACAAAAGTCTCTTCTGAAGAGGGGGTGTCCTGGCCAGTTCCATGATGCTCAGTCTCTGATTGAATTTAGTTTGTTCCGGTTTCTCTGCTTGTTCTTAATACCAGCTATTGCTTTTGTCACTTTTAAAACTATTGTTATATATTTTTCCTAGGTTGATCCCAAAGACTACACGTTTTCTGGACTTAAGGATGAAACTGTGGGTCGTTTACCTGGAAAAGTTGCAGGGCAACAATTTGTCATTCAGGACTGTGAGAACTGTAATATCTACATTTTTGACCATTCTGCAACAATCACTGTTGATGATTGTACAAGCTGCCGAATCTTTCTAGGACCCGTAAAAGGCAGTGTGTTTTTCCGTGACTGCAAAGATTGTAAATGCGTAGTGGCGTGCCAACAATTTCGCACCCGGGACTGCAGAAAGTTGGAAGTATTCTTGTGCTGTGCCACCCAACCCATTATCGAGTCATCCACAGGTATGAAATTTGGCTGTTTCCAGTACTACTATCCAGAGCTGGCTTTACAATTCAAAGATGCTGGACTGAGTATCTTCAATAACACATGGAGCAACATCCATGACTTTACACCAGTGTCAGGAGAAAACAATTGGAGTCTTCTACCTGAAGATGCCATAGTTCAGGATTATGTCCCCATTCCTACATCTGAGGAACTAAAAGTAATCAGAATTTCTACAGATACCATGAAGAGCATAATTCCAATAACCCGGGGTGGGAGGCAGAAGAGCAGTGAAGAATCATGTCTGGCAGTTTTCTTCGCTGGAGACTACACAACTGCAAATGCTAGAAAGTTAATTGATGAGGTAAGACACCTTTTTCTATTTCCAGCTTCTTGACTTTCCAATTTCATATCTTTTGGAATAAATTGCAAATTCTCATAGCTTATTGAAGTGAAGATACTGAAGTTCAAACTGGCTTGCTTCTGGATGTCTACTAAAACACTTTTCAGTATCTAGTTTTGGTGAGTTGAAAAAATGAAACTATGACCCCCAAACTTGTTTTTCATGATGCATTTTCTTGCATTGATTTGGGTATTTATAATGTACCCATAACTGCCATCTGAACATGAGCTGAGATTGTTCAATCTTATTCTGATACCTATCGAACTTGAGGGATATATGGGAGCACCAAAAATTACTTTTAAAGTGCCATTTTATGTGCACAAGTAATTTATTTGTACTTGGGTAAGAGTCCAGTTGGAAGCTTTCTTGAACGTATGGATACAATATCTTTACATAGCTTCTCTGTACAGAGAAGTGTTTTCCTTTTTAGAACTAAAACCATAAACTTGTGGATGGCTTAAAAAAAAAAAATCTTGACTAGTAGATAAAAGCCAGATGCTGTAGTTGTGGGTTAGAGAGGAGCCTGATCCAGGTTTGGTGTCCGTTGCAGCTAAAGAAAAGCTAATGGTGTTAAACACCTTTGCAAGTCAGGCAGTTAGCTTCAGTAGCACTTGTAGATGCTCAGCACATGTAGTTTCAAATTAAAAAATGTACAAGAAAAAACTTTAGTTTCAGGTAGGGGAATAGAACAGAAGCAAAGATTGGATGTCTTCTTTTCATTCCATTCAATCTTCAGGTGTGGTGAAGAGAGTGCTTTTCCTTTGTAAACTAGGGAAGAAGAGAATAAATTGAGAAGATTTAATATTCAGAGGGGAAAATTGTGTATTCTATTCCCATGTAATTTATTTGGACTTTTGCTTTCAGAAAAGCCAAACATCTGTCCTCACTATATATCAATGATATTAACAGCTGTTTAACATGGGTACCCTTGTTTATTAACAGATGACTGGCAAAGGCTTTTTGTTGGTTCAGACTAAGGAAGTTTCAATGAAAGCAGAGGATGCTCAAAGAGTGTTCCAGCAGAGTGCATCTGACTTCATCCCTTTGCTTGAAAAAGGTAAGGCTTCTTAAAATATCACTTAAAAGGTCTTTTTTTTTTGTTCCCCTCCCCCCCTTCTGACACTTAAAACTCAGTTTCTAGTCCATCTTAGTTAGTGTATTTCCTCTGGCTGTAGATAATACTTCAAAAGAAGGGAAATAGCTTGAGCCACAGGAGCAGTACAATCTGTAGCTCACTGAAATCAATGGGAGGTCTTTCTATTTTTCTTCAGTAGGCTTTGGATCAGGCCCCGAATGAAGTGGTGAATTCCTTCCTGATCCCTCCAGGCAATGCTCCAAAAGGGATCTAACCCAGTGTGGTTGCCTTCTAGTGACAGGACCACATGGGTCTAAGTCTATGGCAACCTAAATATCTAACAGACCTTGTTCTCTTAGCTTAGGAAATAAATTCATGCTTTTAGATCCAGATCTTGCATGTTCAGTCCCTGCTGCTGGCAAACCACAAAGGTGTTGTATTAAATCTTTAATTCAAAAAGAAAAAAGCTAGAACTTGGCATGGCAGACTAAAATAGAATCCCAGTTTGTCATTAGCTATGATTCGCTACCGTTAAAGGATTTAAAACAGAAGCGAATGCTGTTGAAGACCACTAGCTTCAAAGTTAGTGTTTATATTTGTAAGTGGTGAAGTAGTCCCATTGTATACATTCTTTGGAGAAATCAAATACAGCCATAGTGAGCAGTTAAGCATAGATTTTAGTCTTCCTAACGCTTAGCATACAAACCACTTTGTTTTCTGCAAACATAGAATAGCAAAAGCTAAATAGCAAATTTCTGAAGGACTAGGTCCCATCATAACGAACTTTGAGCCATCTCACAGCTGTCCATCAATCAGCATGAATAAGAATCTCCGTACTATAAGACTTTCCTTCATTTTCTGGTCCGTTTATGACCAACTGCTTTTCAAGAAATTCAACTGGAAATCTGTATTGTTGTTTCTACAGCAGCTGTTTTTCCAATATGGAATTGCAGATGTTTTCCTTTGTACACATCCTTTTTTCAGATAACGTTTGTATTTTCACAGCTCCATTACTAATCCTTATCATGGAGGATGATGGTTGCAATAGGAACTCTGAGGCTTTATGTGAACAAAACTCAGGGCTCTGAAAGGGATAAAGAAAACAGCCAATCTCTAATGTTCCATTTAAGATGGAAATCTAAAAAACATTATTAGAGGTGAAACTCTCTTTGTAGGTCCTGTTGTTGCTTTGGAGTTTAATGGAGATGGTGCCGTAGAAGGATGTCGAAGCATTATAAATGATGTCTTCAGTGGAACCAAGGTGAGCTATGTTTTCTCTTGAGGAAATAATTATGACCAGAATCTGCCCGAAAAATATTTCATGATCTAGAAACCTTATTTTTCATATGCTAAGGTTTTGTCAGCCAGCAAGACCTGAAAACATCAGCCTTAATTCTTTGAAACTCACATAACTTAATTTACTCCAAAGAAAAGTACACTTACCAGCGGGAAGTAGGAAACTTTCCCTGCCAAGTGAAGTGGGGATGCTAAATCATCAATTTCTGAAGAACTTAAGCTTTCTATTTAAAACTTGTGGTTGCAAAAATAACTTACCTAATGTACAGTAAGGCAGGGCTGTGTTTTGGGACTTACAAAGTAGACCACGCTGGAGCAATCTGCTCTTAATTCTTGGCTGAGAAGTCGGATGAGACTGCTGTTTTTTCTGAAGAGTGATCCTAGATACCTTTCAAGGTTCTACTGTATTTGTAAGACAGTCATGGTGCTAATCGAAAGATGTACCAAGGTTTTTCCCTAGAACTTAAACATCCTCGTAGTTTAGCATTCTCACACCACATTACCATTTTTCAGATAGCTGCTTCTTCATTTGTTCTAATAATGCTTTCTCTGGGATAGTGTTTGTAGTTTGTCTAAGTTCTTAATACATGAACATTTCAAAGGAGATGCATCATATGATACAGCAAGAAACTGAATAATATCCCAATAACCTTTAATCTGTTCGCTTAGCTTTTTTTATACCTCTTTGGGGCATACATTAAGCTAAGGGTATGTCTACACTGAAAACCTAAGTCAACCTATATTAGGTTGACCTACAACCACTGCAGTAATTACATATGCATGTCCACACTACCCTTCAGGGGACAATGTTGCGCATCCTCATGAGGAGTGCTTCCCCTGAACTAAGATGGGCAGTGTGGGGAGCTGAGCGCCTGGTCTCTCAGCTGCTGCCCCACAGGTTCCTGGGCTCCTGATGTGCTACCTCCCACCCCCATTCCCCACCAGGAACCAGGGGAAGCCACCTGGGGCTTCCTATCCCTGGGGAGCGGGGTTTAGCTGCCCTAGCTTCTCGGGGGGCCCTGCCTGGGGGCAGGAGCAGCAGGGGGAAGCTGCTGGGGCTTCTTGCCCCAGCTGGGAGCGGGGTCCAGCTGCTTAGCTCTCCAGGGAGTTGGGGGAAGCTGGGCTCTAGCTGTCCAGATTTCTCGTCAGTTTCATGGCTCCTGCCCTGAAATTGACAAGACAGCCAAAGTTGGGTGTAAGGGATGCAATGTTTACACAGACACTGTGATGCCTCTTGTGGAGGTGGAGTAGTTATATCGCTGGTGTAGGGCACTTACATGGACAGGAGGAAATCTGTAGTGTAGACACTGACAGAATTAGCCCTAAGGTGCCCAAAACTACTCCTTAGTTTTCCTCAAAAGAACAATTTCTTGACTTATTCAATCTGCCCAGTCTTTTGTTAGCAGCCTTTAAGTTGGTTTATTGTGAGAAGATGCCAACTTTTCAAGACCATTTTTCTTTATCCATTGTCATGAGCAATGTTCCTTCTAATTTTTTTTCCCATCAGTGTGTGGAATGAATTTTATGTGCACCAATATCAAGGTACTGTGTGGATGTGCACCACCAGTAGAAACAAAAAACCTACATATAATTTTTTTTTTAAGTTCCCATAGGGATAATTACTCCAGCCGGGACAGGTTAGGCATTTTAGAACTCACTATTCAAAGAATTTTATTTCTCTTACACTTAATTTTATGAAATGCACTGATCAGTCAAAACACTAAAATAACACTTTAGAAGAATAAAATTACAGAGAATATATGTGCATTGCAGGAGGTAACAAGAAGTAACAATAACACAAGTATGTGTTGGGAGGTGTGCGTGTGGCTGTCTCTTTAAGCACAGTGGCACTCACCAGAAAGCTCATTCAGACCTCAGCAGCTCCATCCTGCTCTTGAGTCCTGCCCCCCCCATCCCCACTCTGCAGAGATGGGGTACATGAGCAGGGGTGGGAAGGGGATACCCTGACATCAGCGCCCCCCCCCTCCACTCTGCACAGCAAGCAGGAGGGTCCCGGGAGCAGCTGGCCAGGGGCTCCAAGGCAGAGAGCAGGAGCAATGTGGCTGCAGAGCAGCAGGGAGGAGGGGCACCTGAACACACATCGCTGGATGTGCGTGGCTCTGCTAATCAAGTGCGCGGGACTTGATTGATTCTTGGGTGACCGCACAACTTAGAGGGAACATAGTTCATGAGATCAACCATAGCACAGCCAGGCTTAAAACCAAACCAACGTAGGTCAATGAGACTAGAGAAATACAGATAGTTCTGATGTAGCCTTGCTACAACTTTATTGACTTTACCCAAAGAGGAAGTTGCCCTATGAATTTCTTAGCATAGAGTTGCTTGAGCAGTGGTCTAAAAATTGCTTCTTTGAGATGCTGGCATGCTTTTCTCCGGAAATGAGGTTGAAGTTGGTTGGCTATTCCCAGTTCCTTATTCTAGGTTACAGTTCCTTATTCAAAGGCTGAAGTTGTTTCAGTTATTATCAAATTGAATTACTTCTGAAAATGATATGGAATGGCATATCATGATGTTGGGTGTGGCCATGGACAGAGTATTAAAGTCTCCTTCCCCAACACTGTGTATTGTTAAAATTCTAATTACCTAGCTAATTTAACATGTACAAATGAGACAGTTTCTGGACTACCTTCAAGTAGCATGTCTGTGCCATCAATTCGAGTCCTAAATCAGAAATGACACCCTGCTTTCTCACTTAAAGCTGGTTTCTACACACAGCACTCTTCCCTGGAAAACTTCATGCTCTCATCCATGTGAAAATGCTTGTTGCATTGAATAAGTAACTGGAACATGGGGTTGTCTGAGAAATATTTTTGTTTGCACATAGTCCAAAGACCATTTACATAATAAAACAAGCATTTGCGTAATGAAGGATTTTTCCCCATAATTTAACTTTTAAAATGCATATTATGAAATATATTTCATATCACTTTTAGTAGGAAACACAACTTTTTAATTATGGAAATAACCAACGTCAGACTTGCTTCTGCAAGGAGGTATTCTCCACTTCAGAAATGGTTCTAGCACCACTCTGCTGGCCTTCACCAACCAGCTGGGGCATGGATCAGTTTACATCTCTTGCTCAGAGGTATGCAGAATGTGCCACTGACTGAAACTCCCATCAGGAAAAACTCACCACCTCCATACACAAATCTAATACCATGGAGAGCACGCTTGGATTCTAAACAGGCTATTTTATCTGCTAGATTTGAAGAGTGCTGTTAGAAATAGTTAATTTGGTCACTGGGTGTAAACAACTGTGATTAACTAGATTCTTCACCTGAAACAATTCTGGTCACCACTCTGGATGTTTGTAAGGGTCATTGTAAGAAGTCATTCATTATTAGTTGCACAGCCACAGTTCACGCTTACAAAAACTTCTGGTAAGTGGTCTGACTTTAGACTGAAATTTCTGCCATAGGTTGCATTATTCACATTGGAAGAAGTTAACTGTTAAGGTATTGGACTTCACTCAGTTCAGTTACTGGCTCTACCATAGGCTTCCTTTGTGACGTTGGACAGTCACTTAATCTCTCTGTCGAAGATTGCCATTTTACGGATGGGGGTTATACTGCTCCCCAGTTTTGTCTTGATACAAAGCTTTTGCGGTCTGTCTGAAAACCATGATGTCCTGTGAGGACAAGTGTGGGAGGAAAACGGTCTTAAAGAGCCATTGTATTCATGGCCAAAAATGGATCATGATATCCAACCAAAGCATTAATAGATCTATTAGATATTATTCCTTATTGGGTGTCAGAGGGCTCCATGTTAACTGGACTCTGAAAGTGGATCATCAAAACAGGCCTTTTGCACTGACAGGAGAGGTGTTTATCCTGATATCAAAATGAAGGAGGGTAGTGGTTGGCCCAATACAAGAACACAAATCCTACTCTCCAATCTCATCGCAAAACTAAGATTGAGAGCTGGAGTTGAGCTTGATGTTAGCTGGGACCGTGTTATGTTCTGGTATGGTGATCCTGAGATGTTTGAGCTTGAATGATCACAGAGAATTATCAGTCTCTATCTTTGATACCTTGGATAACTCAGTTAACTGAAGTACTCAGCCACTGTACATTGTCATTTAGTCACATCTTAACTTCCTCCTAGGATGCATAAAATAGACTCTCTAAAATCCAGCTTTGGGTTGGAAGACAAACTTGCTTTTTAAGGCTAGATATAAACTGCCAAACCATTTCCCTGATAACTTACATTGCATTGTTTAAGATATATCTTAGCTGCTTGATGGATGCAGGCAGGCCTAGTTAATTAACTAAAATCAATATATTTTTTTCAACTATTTTCAAGGACAGCTACTTTGCACAATTGGAGTTTTTTGTAAAATTTTAAATATTAAACAATTTGGATGTTGGCAAAAAGTGGAAGCCACTTTTGCTGAGAAAGTACTTCTGAAATTTTGAAAATATACCCGAGGAGGTATATGTGGGAGAAGAGGAGAGAAATGCCTTTCTCAGTTTTGTGTGGCTTGGGAGGGAGGGGAAAGTGGTGGAGTACTTGCTCTGTTTCCTTAAGTGAGTTTGATGGTACCTCATAGCTTTTCTTCCCCCTACAGGATGATGGTTGAAGTGACTTTTAAATAGTCTAGTCTAAAATTTTAAAACTGTGTTTTAGGATGGACTGCTTAAACAGGAGCTATTTTCTATAAGGGAAAGATCGTTTTGCTTGACAAATGAAGTCTCGAATTTCTTTGCTTCATATACTGAGTCCTGAAACTATTTTAATTTCCTTTAAAAAATGAATTCTGCCTGTTATATGAATAAATCTCTAGAAATACAAACATTTGTCATGTAAGGCTCTTGAATGAGCAGAGATGACTTGCATTTGTATATATCAGTGACAAGTAACTACTTCCTTGTTTCAAATATATAGGTTTTTGCATCGGAGAACAAAGCTTCCGCCTCTCAAGATGTAGACAGCTTCTACAACTTTGCTGACATGCAGATGGGAATGTGACTTGAAGATGTTCTTCTGCATGACCTGTCTCACCACTTGGATATAGCTTTGGTTTGACTGTGTAATGCTGCATTAGTAGCAAAAGTGTGTGGGGTTTTTTTTTTTGATTGACCTTTGTATTGCATATGTTTTTTATAAAAGGAATTGGTAAATTTAATACTGCATCACGTGAATTACAACGAACAATGTAGTTTCACATGTACATGTGATACTTATGTACCACTTAAGAAACAACACACTTTCTAGTCATTTATGAATATAGTGAAACTTTAATTATATTCTGATGTGAACATTCCTCAAATCTTTTCATTTGTAGGATTTTTAGAAAGTAGGTACAATGCTAGACCACATTTTATGTATTTTTAAAAAAGTAATTTCTTAACTGAAACACACTGCTGCCGGTATGTGTCAATGGTATGTTAGAGAAGGTAACTTTGTAGAATTCACAGTACTTTCCCATATGCAAAATTATCTTAATCAGGAAAAATGTCATTGCTAACTGAGCTAAAGTTTCTTAAATTGTTTTCTTTTAAATAGCATGCTTTCACAGTTGACTTTACTCTGCTTCAGTCTTTGTATTCATAAAAAAATTAATTGCACCAAGTGTTCTATACCAGATAGTCTTAAATGTTAATGTACTATACTAACATTAATTTGAATTACATTAAAAATAGTGTAAAGAGCCTGGGAGCTATGCTGCAGATGCTTTGTGCCCTCTCCTCCCAGCCCCCCATTTAGGAGTGTCTCCAGTGGTATAGTGGCTCCTGTCTCATCCCTCTTTTGGGCTAGTGTAGAAGATAAGCCTGAGGCTTCCTTATAACCCAGCTGCCATAATGGGTCTTTGACAACTGCCATTGTTTAGACCACACCACAGCCTAGAATCGGGGAGATAGTTTTCAAGCAGTGTTTGGATGCATGCACCTCCACTGAGTGTGCTCCTCCCATCATGATGAAGGATATGGACACAGATCTCTAGTGGCTGCAGATAATTGATTGACTGTAAAACTAACATTAGTCAGTTACTTCCAGAAACAGACCGAGAAAGCATTAATTTGAGACTAAAGGAATGTAACTTTTTTTTACTATAGCTCTGACTTGTAGTTTTTTTTTAATAGATGAGCTATGTAGTATTCCTGGTGGCATTTACTAGATGCATCATTTCAGCATAAGAACGTTCACTACAACGTAATGAATCTTAATGCATACACATGAGAATATTGGATCCTCAACATTCAGACTGAGCTTCTGCAAGGTTTTACAAGAGTTCAGATTAGGGTTCCATAGGCCCTCTATTCAGACAGCAGAAACTTAGCTTCATTATGTCACAAATTTACTGGACTTATTGACTGCTCTCCTATCATATGAGGTGCAAACCCACAACTATTCAGATTCGATGTGACTTGCTGGTGTAAACATAAGCTTCCCAGTACCATTTAATGTAAAATGCTATGTTGTGATTTTCCTTTAAAAAAACAAAACAAAACAAAAAAAAAAACCTCATTGACTTTATATAGTCTGGTAGTTTTATCCTCCAGCCATCTTGCAAATAGAGCAGGAAATGACTGTCTTGATAGTCGGTCAATGCTGTGGCTTCAGAATACCAAAGGAGGCTGGTTGAAATACTTCGGGATTGGTGAAGGAAAGACAGGGGTATGTCCGTCTGCATTACTCCCAGCCTTTGCAAGGGCCATAATGTAAATAAGAGTATATGTAGGTTCTGAAGTCTGCCGTTTTGCTGTCACTAGATAATGCATGCTCTTAACTCCACTTTTTTTTTTTAATAGAAGGAAGGTACACAAATTGAAAGGAAACTTTTCCTTCGATCTCTAGAGAAGGAGCATCTCTTGAGCTGACTAATTTGTAAACTGTGCTGATGCTCAGAAAAATCTGCCATGGACATGGTAGGGTTCTGTTTTGATTTGACAGGTCAAAACAAGATTATTCTGCCATTAAATACTAGTTGGTGGTAGAAATTAGTATGTTTTTTTTATTTGGAAGTGGTCATTCAAATTATCATTCCAGTATACTGCATCTGCCATGCTGAGACTTGGGTGGAGGGTAAAATGTGTTTCAGTAAATGGAGTGGAAATGATACTGACCACACAACAGATCTTTCTGTCCTGATGTATGTTTCTATCCTGACAGTCACTATGCTTTAGAATCCTGCATGCGATATATTTCAAACCTGTCTTCATGTAATAAACTGTCTAAATATAATTGGTCATCCTATTCTTAAACCCTTTTGTGATCAGTAAATTAAGCCATGTGCTATATGTAAATGAGGATTTAGTTCTTCTCCTCCCCCCCCCACCCCCACCCGTAACAATTTCTGCTTGTTAATCAGGGTGAAGTTCTGTTTTTAATTGTCTGTACAGGAATGAGTAACTAGTTCTGCATTAACTTTCATATGACAAACAGATTTAGGTTTGAAATATTGGGGAAATTTCCACCAACTTAAGGAAAATGCTGTTTTTACAAGTGGTGGGTAACTAAACTGTCAAATGCAATTAAAGGGTTTTTCTTTTTATAGCACTCTTGTTTCTTTTGTAATATTTAAATACCTAATGGAATTATAACTGCTTGATAACAGCATATTTCTGAATCTTTGAACTTTATTTAATAAACCTTACTGCTAACAAATGTTAGGAACACTTCTATTCCTAATGAAGTAAGCTCACCTCAGTTGTTATATGTATAGTGTAACAGTATTTGCTTCATGCAGCTTTTTGTATATTTTGATAGTTTTTGTATGTTATTTGTCTAGTAGTTGTGAAATGTGACTTGCAATAAACATTTTCAAAACAGTTCATTTCATAAGAATTTAAAATACTCTATGCAGTAGTATAGCTAAAACTGTATTTTAAAAATGTTAACTGATATATAGTAGTTTAAAGGGGAGGAATTTTAAACTGTCAAATTACTTACTACTTAGTGGAGAAAGCACTGAGCTGGTTTTTGTAGTCATCAGCTCATCTCAAAAGATGAGGGGTTTTTTTTGTTTTGTTTTTGTTTAGCCAACCATTTATGTAGTAAATATAGAAATGAGTTGCTACTGAGGAACAGTAGCTAGGCTGGGGAAAGAACCTGAGAATGGCTATACTGGGTCAGACCAATGATCCATCTAGCCCAGTATCCTGTCTTCCAACAGTGGCCAATGCCAAGTGCTTAAGAGGGAATGAACAGAACAGGCAATTATCGGGTGATCCATCCCCTGTTGCCCATTCCCAGCTTCTGGCAAAGAGAGGCTAGGAGATACTTCAGAGCATGGTTTTGCATCCCTGCCTATCCTGGCTAATAGCCATTGATGGAATTATCTTCTATGAGTGTATAGAGTGGGGGTGTGGTGTGTTGGTTTTTTTTTTTTTCTTTTTTGTTTTTTTTTTTTTTTTTTTTTGGAACCCTTTTATAGTCTTGGCCTTCACAACATCATCTGGCAAAGAGTTCCACAGGTTGACTGTGCATTGTGTGAAGAAATACTTCCTTTTGTTTATTTTGAACCTGCAGCCTATTAATTTCATTTGGTGACCCCTAGTTCTTGTGTTATGAGAAGGAGTAAATAACATTTCCGTATTTACTTTTTCCACACCAGTCATGATTTTATAGACCTCTATTATATCCCCCTTAGTTGTCTCTTTTCCAAAGAAGTCCCAATCTTATTAATCTCTCCTCCATAGGGAAACTGTTCTATACTCCTAATCATCTCCCCCCCCCCTTTTCTGCGCCTTTTCCAGTTCTGATATATCTTTTTGGGATTGGGGGCGTAACCAGATCTGCATGCAGTATTCAAGATGTGGGCATACCCTGAGTTTATATAGAGGCAATATACATTCTGTCTTCTTATTTATCCCTTTCCTAATGATTCCTACCATTCTGTTAGCTTTTTTGGCTGCTGCTGCACATTGACCAGATGTTTTCAGAGAACTATCCACATTGACTCCAAGATCTGTTTCTTGAGTGGGACATCATTTTATATGTATAGTTGGGATCATGTTTTCCAATGTGCATCATTTAATTTTATCAGCCATTTTGTTGCCCAGCCATCCAGTTTTGTGAGATCCCTTTTGTAATTCTTTGCGGTCTGTGACTTAACTATCTTGAGTAGTTTTGTATCATCTGCCAATTTTGCCAGCTCATTATTTACCCCCTTTTTCCAGATCATTTATGAATAGGTTGCACCGTAATGGTCCCAGTACAGACCCCTGAGGGACACAAGTGTGATATTAGCAAGGGTATAAAAATCTTAAATTGATAAAAGGCAGAGATACAATCATGCCCTTTACAAAAATGGAGAAATCTACCCATGCGTGGGCTAAAACTGTAGAAGTGATGCAAAAGGAACACAGCTTTAGAAATTCAGTTACTAAGCTTTCTGCAGGCTATTTAAATTATATCAGTAATATTTAACAATTGAGCTAGCCTTTTTTGCACTTGATTTCTTATTGCTAAAGCTGATGGGAGTGTATTTTGGGAGGATTATTGCACTGGTCATGTAATATGATTTCTCCCTTCTCAAAGCATTGGAGGCATGCAAAACTTTCCCAGAAATGTTCTGCCTCTCAGTAGTTGAATGACTACCCTATTCCATTAGATTATTTTTAGAAACATTATGGCATGACTAATGTGCAAATAGGAGCTATTTACTGTTTCCTAGTCAATTAAACAAAGACCAGGTGCTGGAGTTACATGTGTAGGCCCTGCACAATCAAGCTTGTACCTACTTTACAAAAAAAACCCTGCAAAAATGCAATGCATTATTAAATTGTGTATATTCATCTTTGGACATGTGTAAGAAGCAAATTGTTTTCCTGGTGTAAGTATTAATCTGAGTTAATAACTAGTAGTACAAACTGAGAGCTAGTTCTTCTAGTAAACAAATGTTGTGCTTGTTTAATAAATGAGACTTGAAGGCTAGGAGTAGCTCTTGAAAAGCAGCATCCAAACTCTCCTTATCTGTAAACATACATGTAGAGAGATATTTGTAGAAGATTGTAATTTAGAGATGCTCCCTCGTAAGGGACAGTATTATGAACACAGAAATTTGGAGATGTGCCCTGGAGATAGGGACTGGTAACACCACAGTGCTTGTTCAGTAGCTCACCAGATGCTCTCCAGTTTGTTTTTATTAAAATTTTATTCTTTTCTCATTCACTGGTTTGTTATTTAGTGAACCCCAAGATTGTTACATGGTGTCAGAAGTGCTGAATGAGAAGGAAACTGCAGTCATTTTGAACTCCAGTGTTTGCAACTGAAAGCAGACACAAGGGGAGGCACCAGAGAAGCACATGGAGCACCAGGCATGAGGCTTTTGCATGCATTTAGCAAGCAATATAATAGCTTGACTAGCTTAAGAAGAGAGGAAAAGCCCAAAATAGATGTGTTGCAACATCCATCCATCCAGTCTGCAATTGTCAGACAATGTTGCAGAGAACTGGAAAATTTTTAGATAGAGATTTGAATTGTGTTTAGCAGCCCTAGAGGCAAAGAAGAAAAATGATCAAGTGAAATCTTTTTTTTTTTTTTTCTCTTCCTCCCCCCCCCCCCTCCCCCTCCCCATGTTTTGGGAGGAAGCATTGGATATTTATAACAACTTTAAGTTTGAAAAAGGTGAAAGCATGAAGTTAAGTAAAATACTGACTAAATTTGAAGAACATTGCATGCCAAAAAGGAATAAAACATAAGATATGTTTTTACAGGCTTGCGCAAAGAAAAAGACACCATAGAGTAATATGTCACAGAATTAAGGAAATGCAGTAAAACCTGTGACTTTGGTGAGATGACAGTCTGTGGCCAGAGCCAGAATCAGTTGGGGTGTTAAAGAGGATGTGTTGACAGAGAGAGAGTGCTTTGTGGAAACTTCACTTTAGAAAAAGTTCTCCAAATATGTAGGGCAGCAGAAACTGTGACAGCCCAAGCCAAAGAACTGAATTCACCAGAAGGGGTTATCCAAGTACTAAGTACAAACGAATATAGTCAGAATAGGTCAAATCAAAGAGTGGAACCATTTGCTACGAAAACCACGTCTAGAGGGAAAATTGGACACAGGTGGTCATGTGGAAGGTGTGGATCACAGCATAGCCCCAAACAGTGTGTTGCCTTTGGGAAACTCTGTCAAAACTGGGGAAAATAATCATTTTTGCAAAATGCTGCAGATCCTAAATGCAGAAAAGTCATGTGTAGTCAGTTAAAAACAGTCTCATTGAGGAGTTTTTTATAGATGTACTGGGATTTATCCTGATGAGAAGGACTGGATACTGCATACGACAGTGAATGGAATTCCACTGAAACTGGACATAGGAGCTCAGGTTCGTGTTCTGTCTGAACAAGATTTAGAGACTATAAATAAGACCAAAACTGGGAGCAACAAAAATAAAAGTAACTGGTTATTCTGGAACAAATAAACCAGTGAAGGGGTGGTGCATTGCTAGTATCAACCATAAAAACACCATGTACAAGCAGGCTCCCTTTCATTGTAGTGCCAAAGGAAGTGACACCAATTTTAGGTCTGGCTGCATGTGAGAAACTCAATCTGGGTGCTCTCACTACAAGATCATATTGAACTTGGCTATGAGGCATTCTTTTGGGAATACCATGACATGTTTCAAGGGTTGGGTTGCTCACAGGATGAACATATGATCTGGCTAAGCATGGAGGTCCTTCCAGTTATCCATCCCTGTAGAAAGGTGCCATTGGCACCCCATGATAAACTCAAGGCTGAGCTTGCAAGGATGGAAGCAATGCAAGTAGCACAAAAAAGTGAGGAGCCAACAGACTGGATGAGCTCCCTAGTTGTCATGGAGAAAAGTAATAGCCAGCTATGCCAGAGACTTCTCTGAGGGGAGAGTCTAATGATAGAGAATCTCCAGGTTATAGTCAGGAGCAGAGGATGGAAGAGGATAAAGTATGGGCCAGATCAGATGAGAAACATTCACATAAAAAAGAATCTGATACATCAGAAAAGGGCAGACAAATAGTGACAAGTTTTTAAAGTGCTTGTACACAAATGCTAGAAGTCTAAATAATAAGATGGGTGAACTAGAGTGCCTTGTGATAAAGGAGGATATTGATATAATTGGCATCACAGAAACCTGGTGGACTGAGAGCAATCAATGGGACACAATCATTCCGGGGTACAAAATATATCGGAAGGACAGAACAGGTCGTGCAGGGGGCGGGGGGAGTGGCACTATATGTGAAAGAAAATGTATAATCAAATGAAGTAAAAATCTTAAGCAAATCTGCATGTTCCATAGAATCTCTATGGATAGAAATTTCATGCTCTAATAAGAATATAACATTAGGGATTTATTATTGACCACCTGACCAGGACGGTGATAGTGATGATGAAATGCTAAGGGAAATTAGAGAGGCTATCAAAATTAAGAACTCAATAATAGTGGGGGATTTCAATTATCCCCATATTGACTGGGAACATTTCACTTCAGGACAAAATGCAGAGATAAAATTTCTCGATACTTTAAATGACTGCTTCCTGGAGCAGCTGGTACAGGAACCCACAAGGGGAGAGGCAACTCTAGATTTAGTCCTGAGTGGAGCACAGGAGCTGGTCCAAGAGGTAACTATAGCAGGACCGCTTGGAAATAGTGACCATAATACAATAGCGTTCAACATCCCTGTGGTGGGAAGAACATCTCAACAGCCCAACACTGTGGCATTTAATTCAAAAGGGGAGCTATGCAAAAATGAGGGGGTTAGTTAAACAGAAGTTAAAAGGTACAGTGACTAAAGTGAAATCCCTGCAAGCTGCATGGCGCTTTTTAAAGACACCATAATAGAGACCCAACTTCAATGTATACCCCAAATTAAGAAACACAGTAAAAGAACTAAAAAAGAGCCACCGTGGCTTAACAACCATGTAAAAGAAGCAGTGAGAGATAAAGACTTCCTTTAAAAAGTGGAAGTCAAATCCTAGTGAGGCAAATAGAAAGGAGCATAAACGCTGCCAAATTAAGTGCAAGAATGTAATAAGAAAAGCCAAAGAGGAGTTTGAAGAACGGCTAGCCAAAAACTCCAAAGGTAATAAAATGTTTTTTTAAGTACATCAGAAGCAGGAAGCCTGCTAAACAACCAGTGGGGCCCCTTGATGATCGAGATACAAAAGGAGC
>NC_048298.1:226119914-226146719 GCF_013100865.1 Trachemys scripta elegans | reverse complement strand
CAGGAAGCCTGCTAAACAACCAGTGGGGCCCCTTGATGATCGAGATACAAAAGGAGCGCTTAAAGATGAGAAAGTCATTGCGGAGAAACTAAATGGATTCTTTGCTTCAGTCTTCACGGATGAGGATGTTAGAGAGATTCCCAAACCTGAGCTGGCTTTTGTAGGTGAAAAATCTGAGGAACTGTCACGGATTGAAGTGTCACGAGAGAAGGTTTTGGAATTAATTGATAAACTTAACATTAACAAGTCACCGGGACCAGATGGCATTCACCCAAGAGTTCTGAAAGAACTCAAATGTGAAGTTGCGGAATTGTTAACTAAGGTTTGTAACCTGTCCTTTAAATCGGCTTCTGTACCCAATGACTGGAAGTTAGCTAATGTAACGCCAATATTTAAAAAGGGCTCTAGAGGTGATCCCGGCAATTACAGACCGGTAAGTTTAACGTCTGTACCAGGCAAATTAGTCGAAACAATAGTTAAGAATAAAATTGTCCGACGCATAGAAAAACAAACTGTTGAGCAATAGTCAACATGGTTTCTGTAAAGGGAAATCGTGTCTTACTAATCTATTAGAATTCTTTGAAGGGGTCAACAAACATGTGGACAAGGGGGATCCAGTGGACATAGTGTACTTAGATTTCCAGAAAGCCTTTAACAAGGTCCCTCACCAAAGGCTCTTATGTAAATTAAGCTGCCATGGGATAAAAGGGAAGGTTCTTTTATGGACTGAGAACTGGTTAAAAGACAGGGAACAAAGGGTAGGGATAAATGGTAAATTCTCAGAATGGAGGGATAAATAGTGGTGTTCCCCAAGGGTCAATCCTCGGACCGATCCTATTCAACTTATTCATAAATGATCTGGAGAAAGGGGTAAACAGTGACGTGGCAAAGTTTGCAGATGATACTAAACTGCTAAAGATAGTTAAGTCCAAAGCAGACTGTGAAGAACTTCAAAAAGATCTCACAAAACTAAGTGACTGGGCAACAAAATGGCAAATAAATTTAATGTGGATAAATGTAAAGTAATGCACATTGGAAAAAATAACCCCAACTATACATACAATATAATGGGGGCTAATTTAGCTACAACAAGTCAGGAAAAAGATCTTGGAGTCATCATGGATAGTTCTCTGAAAATGTCCACGCAGTGTGCAGAGGCGGTCAAAAAGGCAAACAGGATGTTAGGAATCATTAAAAAGGGGATAGAGAATAAGACTGAGAATATATTATTACCCTTATATAAATCGATGGTACGCCCTCATCTCAAATACTGCGTACAGATGTGGTCTCCTCATCTCAAAAAAGATATACTGGCACTAGAAAAGGTTCAGAAAAGGGCAACTAAAATGATTAAGGGTTTGGAACGGGTCCCATATGAGGAGAGATTAAAGAGGCTAAGACTCTTCAGCTTGGAAAAGAGGAAACTAAGAGGGGATATGATAGAGGTATATAAAATCATGAGTGATGTGGAGAAAGTGGATAAGGAAAAGTTATTTACTTATTCCCATAATACAAGAACTAGGGGTCACCAAATGAAATTAATAGGCAGCAGGTTTAAAACAAATAAAAGGAAGTTCTTCTTCACGCAGTGCACAGTCAACTTGTGGAACTCCTTACCTGAGAAGGTTGTGCAGGCTAGGACTATAACAGAATTTAAAAGAGAACTGGATAAATTCATGGTGGTTAAGTCCATTAATGGCTATTAGCCAGGACGGGTAAGGAATGGTGTCCCTAGCCTCTGTCTGTCACAGGATGGAGATGGATGGCAGGAGAGAGATCACTTGATCATTGCCTGTTAGGTTCACTCCCTCTGGGGCACCTGGCATTGGCCACTGTCAGGAGACAGAATACTGGGCTAGATGGACCTTTGGTCTTACCCGATACGGCCTTTCTTATGTTCTTATGTTCTTAGACCTCAAGTCTATAAAGAGAACATTTCAAACTGCCAACCAGAGAAGAGATTATGGCTCAATTTGCAAATACTCAATATTCTTCTTTGAGTGATTGCTCATATTGATTCCAGTTAGGGTGTGCGCGGGCCATGTGCACAGTCATTGGAAAGTTTTCCCTGAGTAGTTCCCATGGGATTGGGTGTGGAGCCCTTGGAATGGCATCTTCATGGTGCTGAATATATGCCCCGGCTGACCCAGCCCCTCCTCAGTTCCTTCTTACTGCCAGTGGTGGCTCGGCCAAAGCACCCCCAGTGCTGGGCAGGCAGCACGGTCCCAGTGCCAGGAGGACGGGTAGCATGGCACAGCCCCAGGGGCACACTGCGGCCCCCAGCCTCTGGCACAAAGGGAACAGCAGGCAGGATGGAACCTGGGGGTGGAGTATGGGAAGGGGGACATCAGGCTGTTTGGGAAGGCAGAGCCTTCCCGTGCCTACAATACCTGCTGCCCATGCTGAAAGGCATCCTCATACTTCACTACTTATAATACAAATAATGTTTTAGTAGCCCTTGCTAATAAACAGGGACAAAATTATTCTTTGAGATATTTAAGACTATTGGCTCTGAACATTTGGATATGTATTTTACTTGTCTTAAATGTTTCCATGTTTGTAAGTACTTAGGTTTCATTAATGTAGATTTCTTTTTCATGCATGCATCTTCACTGTAGTGGTAGTCACAACCTTATGTCTTTAAACTGGTGAAGGTCCACCTTTTGGTATGGGTTTTTGAAGGGATTTTATAAAGCTTGCAGGTGATATTGGTGTGAATTTTTTAAGAAATACCAGAATGCCACAGATGCGTATTTCATAAAGTGCATGTGCATGTCTCAGATGCATATTTTAAAACTTTTCCCTTTATCACTAAACTCCTGTGCCATTCTTGCTCCTCCTAATTATTGAGAGGGCTTTCCAAGCCTACAAGAATTACTGTGAAATTTAGGAGGTCAGCAGCAACAGGAAGCCCAGTGCACACTTTAAATTACACATTTTGTTTGTGTCCAATATGACTAAACATTCATCTTGGGGGATTAACAAAAAGATTAATAAAAAAAGTGCTAATCAGACATTGCATTGTATCCTGGAGCTCTATGAGCACAAGGTTTGATAGTCCACCAAAGGTAGTAAATTCTGGAGTGGGGACTTGCTGTGTGCTGGCCGAAAAGTTCTATCCTTAAGAAATTGTAAAAAGTATCTCATCTGATTTCTACTACCATAATGATGTAGAAGTCAAGAGACAATTTGATAAAAGACTGAGAGATATTTAACTTCTTTCAGAAGGAGTGTCAAATTTGATGCAAAGCACTATACACAAATACCATTGAAATAAGCGGGAATTCTGTGCAAGGGGTGTTTAAGATTGGGCTTGAGGTCTGTATTTCATAGAAATATAGGGCTGAAAGGGACCTCAAGAGGTCATCTAGTCCATTCCCCTGCACTGAGGCAGGAATAAGTATACTTGGACATCCCTGGCAGGTGTTTGTCTAACCTGTTATACAGTGATGGGGAGTTCACAGCCTCCCTAAGTAACCTGTGTCAGTGCTTAATGATCCTTAAAGATTTTTCCTAATATCTAACAAATCTCCCTTGCCACAAACTAAGACAATTACTTCTTGTCCTTGGTGTCCTCTTCTCCCTTGTTGGATGTGGAGAACAATTGATCACCATCTTCTTTATAACATATTTTATGTATTTGAAGACTGTTATCGGGTCCCTCCTGAGTTGTCTTTTTTGCACGTTTTTTTTAACCTTTCCTCATAGGTCAGGTTTTCTAAAATTCTTTTTGTTGCTCATCTCTAATTTGTCCACATCTTTCTTTAAGTGTGGTGCCCAAAACTGGACACACTACTCCAGCTGAGGCTTCACCAGTGCCACATAGAGCTGAACAGTTACCTCCCGTGTCTTACATATGACACTTCTGTTAATATACCTCAGAATGACACTTCCCTTTTTTACAACAGCATCATACGGTTGACTCATATTCCATTTGTGATCCACTATAACCCCCAGATTATTTTCTGCAGTACTACTGCCCAGTCAGTTATTCCCCATTTTTAGTTGTGCATTTGATTTTTCCCTAAATGTAGTACTTGTCTTTACTGAATTACATCTTGTTGATTTCAGATCAATTCTCCAATTTATTAAGATCACTTTGAATTCTAATCCTGTCCTCCAAAAGTGCTTGCAACCCTCCCAGCTTGATGTCATCAGCAAATTTTATAAGCATACTCTCCTCTGCATTGTCCAAGTCATTAATGAAAATACTGAATAATGCCAAACTCTGAAGGTATCCCTGCAGTACCCTACTTGATGTGTCCTCCCAGTATGACAGCAAATCATGCACTAGTAATTACTGAGTTTGTATTTTGAACTAGTTGTGCCTCCACCTTATAGTAATTGCATCTAGACCATATTTCTCTGGTTTTCTTATGATAATGTCATGTCGGACTGTGTCAAAAGCTTTACTAAAGGCTCTGCACATTACTCCCAGGTCAAGGCTAATTCTTCTCTACCCCCACCAGATAAAATATTTGAAAGTCCCTCAGTTTTATCTAGTCAGCATATGCACTTGCTACCACAGCATTATTGGTGCACTCTTGGGCCTGCTCAAAAGGCCATTATAAATATCAGCGGGGATAGAAAAGAGAACATTTTAAAGGAACTTAACAACAGAAACTGGGAAACTTATTTCAGTAGTTCCTCTCTGAGAAGAGTTACGCTGTTTCATTAACATGGGAGTACTCTTTTTAGCATGTCTGGACACCATTGATCCTGTTCAGAACTGAGTCCCCCCACACAACATCACTTTTGAGAGACTTCATGCACTGTGAGTTTTTTGAAGCACACTTCTGACTAAACTGAAGGGCTGCCCTAATAATCTGTGGGCACCTTTTGGAGAGCTGCACCAAGGCACTAAAGGTATTGGATTCAAGCTTAGAGATAAAAGATCATCTTGAAGTTTGAGGTTCTTCTTTGAGTGGTGTCCCTGTGGGAGCTCCGCTCTAGGTGTCAGTGTGTCCCTGCGCTGGAGATCAGAGATTTTTCGCAGCATTACTCAGTCGGGGGAAAGGCGCGCACAGGGGTCGTCTCATGCAGCCATTGGCGCCTCCTGTAGCGTGCGCTCTGATGGCCACACATCCTGCATCCGCTGTCTGGGAGAAACTCATATCTTCCAGAAATGCATACATTGCACCAACTTGACAGCAAGAGCAAGACGTGATAGGGAGCTCCACTTGAAAATGATTCTTCTGCAGAAATCCCTCCAACCTCTGCAAGAGACGTCCTCTGGGGAGTCTCATAAAACAAGATCCCTGAGCTCCGATAAGGCTCCGACTTCCAAAACCTTCAGGAAGCGAGCTTCAACCTCTCCAGCAAGGGTCTCTCAGAAAAAGAGAGCTTCCCCAGCGAGGTCTTTACCCTCAGTGCTCCACTCATCCAGAGTGAGCACTTATGAGGCACCCGTCTCCTCCGGCACCGTCTCTCAGCGGACCTCTGCTGAACCCCAACGCGCAGCACTGGAATTGAGACATCAAGTCTCCTCCATGGCACCGACTACCCTGGGGCCGAGCGCAGCACAGGCAGCGGCACTGCGATCAATGCTGCCACCACTGGCACCGACCCAAGACTTGATGCTGGCTAACAAGTCAAATCCAGCAACGGTCAGCGCTCCAACAGTCGACCGCAACCCTAAGGCGGGATCAGCGCCACTCCTGCATCCTGATGACTTAGCGCTTTCTTTGGCACTGCAGTCACCGCTGCTCGGCACCAAACACTCCCCGAGCTACATGGCACGGTACTCTCCTTCATCTCCTGCACCAATCCCCATGCATAGTGGAGAGGAAGGAGATGAGCAGGACAACTGCTTTTCCTCACAACGTTCCTCCCCATCTCAGATGAGACCTACATGGAACGCTATGAAACCTAAGCATCATCCCTCCGAGCATTCACAGCCCTGGTATGCACAGCACTGGCCTTACCCATTACCATCTTACCCCGTGCAATGGCCACAATGGGGTCCTTGGTCCACATAGCAGAACCCCTATTCTGGTCCCCCTTCCCCAGCCATAAGAGGTTCTGAGTACATCCATCATTACCACACAGAGAAACCTCTGATTCCGCCCCCCCGAGACAGTGATAGAAGAGGAAGAGATACTCTCACAGGCAGACATGGATGATTCACCACCTGCCCCACACTCATCTTCTGCACCAGACGAAGCAGTGACGCCGTCCACCTCTATGGCACCAGATGACCTGAAACAGTTCCAAGAACTCTTCAGAAGAGTAGCAAACAGCCAAGAAATTGCCTTACATGAGGTGCAGGAGAAACAACATAAGTTGTTAAAAATCCTACAACCCGCATCATCGACTAAGATCGCCCTCCCCATGGATGAGGCTATAATGGAGCCTGCAGAGGTAATATGGCAAACACCAGCATCAGCACTACCCACCAACAAATGAGCTGACAGGAAAGACTTCGTTCCAGCCAAAGACACAGAATTTTTGTTTTCACACCCTCCAGCCTGCTCTCTGGTGGTAGAGGCTGCCAATCAGCGCAGTAAACAGCCTCATTTCCGCTCCACACCACAAGATAAAGAACACAAGAGACTGGACCTCTTTGGGCAGAAAGTTTACTCGCCAGCCACCCTTCTGCTTAGAGTTGCCAACTATTCTGCTCTACTAGCAAATTACGACTACTCTAACTATAGTAAAATACAAGAGCTCGTGGAACACCTCCCCGAGCATAAACGTCCTCAACTTAACGGCATCATTAATGAGGGTCAGTTAATAGCCCGCGCACAGCGCTGCAAGCCTCAATGGATGTAGCGGACACAGCTGCCCGAACAACCGCAACAGCTGTAGTTATGAGAAGAACATCATGGTTGCAAGCTTTGGGAATTCCGAAAGAACTACAGCTAAAAGTGGAGGACCTTCCATTCGATAGGGATAAATTATTCTCGTCTCAAACAGATGACATCTTCCATACCCTGAAGGCCTCCCGAGTGATGCTGCGTACGCTAAGCATACATCCTCCGCCTGACAAACGCTTTACACCATACCAGAGGTCATGAGACACCTCATTTAACCATCAACAACCATGATACTTCACTCAGAACAGACCCAAACAACAGGCTCAGAGACAACGAGCTCCACAGTACCAGGCCTTGTCCACCTGTCCATCTACATCTATGCCACAATTTTGAAGTATTGGTCAAGGGTATGCACTACCTCCCCACACCTCTAGCGCCAACAGATACCCCATCCCACAATTTTGGTCACCGCCTACACCCATTTTACCGTGCCTGGGCTGATATAACCACAGATCAATGGGTTTTGGAGATCATACAATCTGGCTTCACCATTCCTTTTACAACCATCCTCCTCCCCCTCCCCTGTCCCTCCTCAGGGACCCCTCTCACGAGCACCTTCTGCAACAGGAAGTAGTCCACCTCCTACTGCTGGGTGCTGTAGAACCAGTACCACATCAATACCGAGGGAGGGGCTTTTATTCCAAATATTTCCTGACAGAAAAGAAAGGAGGGGGATGGAGACCAATCTTAGATTTCCGAAAACTCAACAGGTTCGTACACAACCACAAGTTCAAAATGGTCACTCTGGCGACAATAATCCCAGCGCTAGATGGGGGGACTGGTTTGCAGCCCTCGACCTTCAAGATGCATACTTCCATATTACAATACATCCTGCCCACGGACCATTCCTGCGGTTCACAGTAAGACCCTACCACTACCAATACAGGGTCCTTCCCTTCGGACTGTCCACTGCTCCCTGAATATTCTCAAAAACACTCGCAATGGTAGCAGCACATTTATGACACAAAGGAGTCATAATCTTCCCCTATTTGGATGACTGCCTTCTCAAGGGTGCCAACCGAGAAGAAATGGCAGGCATGTTGAAGACCACAATATACCTGTTTCTCCGGCTAGGTCCACAGATAAACAAAAAGAAATCCACCCTGGAACCAACCCAGCAATTGGAGTTTATTGGCGTTGACCTAGACTCCATACAAGCCAATGCAACATTACCAAACCACAGATTCACTACATTGACCAATCTTATTTCCACAGTGACCATCAGCCCACCAACTTCAGTGAGGACATGCCTTCAGACTCTGGGACATACGGCAGCTATGACTTTCGTAGTAAAGTATGCCAGACTCCATATGCGCTGTCTACAGCACGGTTGAGCACGGTCTATGCACCCAGCAAACACCCTCTCAACAGACGCGTGACACTACCACCAAGGGTTATACTCTCCCTACAGTGGTGGACACAACCAGGGAATGTATGCTCCGGGATTCCCTTTCAACAAGACCTCCCATCAGTGACTATTACAACAGATGCCTCCCTGATAGGTTGGGGCGCCCACTTGGGTCACCACAATGTAGAAGGCAAGTGGTCCACGGCGGAAACCCGACTGCATATCAATCTCCTGGAACTACGCGCAGTACACAATGCATGCCGACACTTCCTCCCACTAATACGAGAAACCTTAATCTCTATTCTCACCGACAATGTGGCATGCATATTTTATATCAATCTTCAAGGGGGAGCCAGGTCTTACTCGCTATGCGTAGAAGCCATGAACTTATGGAACTTGTGCATCCGCAACAATATAAACATCACAGCATCATACCTACCAGGATGCCAAAACACTACAGCCGACAACCTCAGCAGGCACTTCTCACAGGAACATGAGTGGGAAATCCACTACAGTGTTCTCTGCACGATATTCCAAAAATGGGGTCACCTGGTAATCGACCTTTTCGCCTCAGCGACAAATCACAAATGTCCATTATTTTGCTCCAGGGCAGACCTGGCACCAGGATTGTTAGGGGATGCCTTCCTCATCCTATGGAATGCATTGCTCATGTACGCCTTCCCACTGATCCCACGGGTTATCCGCAAGCAGGGCCGCCGAGAGCGGGTTCGGGCCCTGGTGAAAATTTTTTTCAGGCCCCCCCAGCAAGGGTGGACCAGCTAAACAGGGCCAACGAGAGGGTGGGGAAGCCGGGGAAGCTGGGCCCCGGGCCCCCTTCCAGACTGCTGGGCCCCGGTAATTTGTACCGGATTCCCCCACTTCTCGTCGGCCCTGTCCGCAAGATACGACTCGACAACGCATATATCATCCTCATTGTTCCCACATGGCCCAGACAGATTTGGTTTCCATACCTCTCACATCTAGTGGTCTATGCTCCACAACCGCTGCCTTTACGGATGGACCTCCTTTCCCAGAACAAGGGCCTGACACTCCATTCAGACCCAGCAAAGCTCCATCTCAAAGCATGGCTCCTGTGTGGTTCCAACATGGGGAACTGAACTGTTCAGAGAAAGTGAAACAGGTATTATTAAATAGCCGTTGCCTCACCACTAGAAATACTGCCACAAGTGGAGAAGATTCTCCCTTTGGTGTCAGCAAAAACAGCTGGATGCAACCAAAGCGCCTCTATCTATGATCCTAGACTACCTGTTAAAACTGAAGGAAATGGGGTTAGCCATAAGTTCTATTCAAGTACACGTAGCTGCCATCACGGCCCTTCATGAACAGATAGAAGGGGCTTCAATATCCACTCATCTGAGTACATGATGCTTTCTAGCAGGTATACAGAACATCTACCTAGAAGTACGCCAACCGGCACCACCATGGGATCTCAATCTTGTGCTCAAATGTCTCACAAGACCACCCTTCGAACTTCTAGCAACCTGCTCGCTCTTACATATGTCAATGAAGGTCGCATTCCTAGTAGCAATCACGTCTGCAAGACGGGTCAAAGAAATAGGAGCATTGATGGCTGAACCGCTGTACACTATATTTACCAAAGACAAAATCATGTTGTGTCCTCACCCAAAAATGTGCCCAAAGTGGCTACAAACTTTCATATTAACCATATCATACACTTACCTACCTTCTCTCCCAAGCCACATAAGGACTCTCGAAAAGCAATGTTACACATACTAGATATCAGATGGGCTGTAGCCTTCTACTTGGACAGAACTAAACAGTTTTGCAAGTCACCAAGACTATTGGTCTCTACAGCAGAGCGCTCCAAGGGCTCTACAATATCGATCCAGAGACTCTCCAAATGGGTCTCTTCCTGTATTCAAACTTGCTACCACCTGCATAACAAAGAATCCCCCGTGGGCATCAGATCCCACTCAACACGAGCCATGGCGACATCGACTGCATTCTTGAATAATGTCCCCTTAATAAATATTTGTAGAGCTGCAACTTGGACATCAGAGCACACTTTTTTGCAAAGCATTATGCTATCACCCAAGGCCTTGTCTCAGACTCTATCGTTGGCCTCACTGTGCTCTCATCACACACTTATACATCACTCCGAACCCCTACCACCACTGGTGGGGTACTGCTCTACAAGCACCTAGAGTGGAGCACCCACAGGGATACACTCGAAGAAGAAGTTACTCACTTTGTGCAGTAACAATGGTTCTTCGAAATGTGTGTCCCTGTGGTTGCTCCACTACCCACCCTCCTCCCCTCTACTTCAGAGTTCACACAGCTGAGCTCTGCTGTGGAGAAGGAACGGAGAGGATGGTTGGGGGTGCGCGTGCTACAGGAGGCGCCATCTGCATGAGATGACCCCTGTGCACGCCCTTCCCCCGACAGAGTACTGTTGCGAAAAATCTCCTATCTCCGGCGCAGGGACGCACCAACACCTAGAGTGGAGCACCCACAGGGACACATATCTCGAAGAACCATCGTTACTGCACAAGGTGAGTAACTTCTTCTTTCTTTACTTCATTGCTAATATTGCATGTCACAAAAACTTAATTTCAGCCACAAAAAGATTGTAGTTTACATGACTTTTCATTAAGATTTTACTTTGCATCAACCTCTTCTCAGAAGAAACCTTCAGCAGTCATTAGATTTTAATTGCCAGGTAATTTTTCTCTACTATAACATTCCAATGATATAAAAAAGTAAATAACGGGGCAGTGAAAACATGGAGAAGTGGGGTACCTTTCCTACTTTTTGATAATACCTGTCAATGCTCATTCATCCGTTTGAAGGGTACTGCATTAAGGTTCCACCAACTGCATCAATTCTTACCAGTGAATAACATTATTGGCAGTCTTCAGAATTGGTGTTAATGCTTTTGAAGTAAGGGAGTATGTTGAGCTTTGACATAATATTTGTGAATTTCTGTTCTCGGTTCAGGTGACTGATCCTGTGACATTTGTACTTCAGAGGTGCCTGATCACCCGGACTGTAGAGTTGGTAGAAAATGTCCCCCTGCTTCCCAAAATTGGTCACTGAAATACTGTCAGGCTTCCAGATTATATATCCTTTCCCCAGTTCCATTCATGCTAAACTCTGAATGACCTTATTTCTCAGATGTTAAACATTATTTCAATGTAACCTTGTTATTGGTTTAATATACTGTGTGGAGCCTACTCTATACAGCTGAATAATTACTCATTTCAGCCCTAGTATGGTATATATATATATATATATATATATATATACATTTTATCCTGCCCATCTCTTTTCTATTTTCAGTTTCCAGAGTGTTCTTCCCTAGGGATGATTTTCAGTGTTTGTGCTATATTTTATTGGCATGTTAACATCTGGGCCTGCAAATTCCTCATATTCTCTAGATGTCTGGAGCATCTATAGTTCATCCTTTCAGCCTAGAACTTGGAAACTGCTTTGACATCTCTGAAAAGAACAACATCATATCTGCTTTATATTTGTTCATCTTGTCGCATTTCCTAGGAACAGATTGAGAATGTTATTGTATTTCTTTCTTCCATAGTATAGATTGAATATGTAGGACCAGATCATGAAATCCTGGTTCACACTGGAAAGCAGTTATTGAAATGTGTAGTCCCATTGACTTTGTGTCCTCATATTTGCCATGTCAATTGTCTCCTGTGGCCTCAGCCCACTATGTTGTATATGCAACAAAGTTCATTGAAAATTTATCATAGAAATGTTTGTTTTTAAAATGTGAATTAGTATTATTTGTCACATTCATCCTCTGTAAAGACTGGCTCCAGGGTTGGTGGAACAATTTGTATAGTGGGGGTGCTGAGAGCCATTGAACCAAACTGTAAACCCTGTATATAATGGAAACCACTTCAAGCCAGGGGGTTCGGCAGCACCCCCAGTTCCAGCACCTATGACTGGCTTTCTAAACACTATAAATCCAACTAAATGGGCCTGAAAAGTGATTGGAATTAGCATGTCCATATTTAACTGACATAATGCAATTTTTAAGGTCTAATAACTGAGGAACCAACTGGGGCTAAAATCCATCATATATTCCCCTAAACTTAATTCTATCCGTTAAGTCTCTAGATCTTGAACCCGAAACTTGTCACTAGTCTAGCAATAAATATTGTCCATCCTGATCCCCAGGCCATTGTAACTTGGTGAGGAAACTCCGCAAGTGATGGGACCACTTAAATCCCACTTTTTGTATTTAATAAAATCACTTTTTACTTATTAATTAACCCAGAGTATGTATTAATACCGGGGGGGGGGGGGGCAAACAGCTGTGCATATCTCTCTATCACTGTTATAGAGGGCGAAAAATTTATGAGTTTACCCTGTATAAGCTTTATACAGGGTAAAATGGATTTTTTGGGGGTTTGGACTCCATTGGGAGCTGGGTATCTAAGTGCTGGAGACAGGAGCACTTCTTAAGCTGTTTTCAGTTAAGCGTGCAGCTTTTGGGGGACGTGGTTCATACCTGGGTCTGTGTTTGTAGCAGGCTAGTGTGTCTGGCTCAAACCAGGCAAGGCACTGAAGTCCCAAGCTGGCAGGGAAAACAGGCTCAGAGTAGTCTAAGCACATCAGGTGGCAGTCCCAAAGGGGTTTCTGTGATCGAACCCATCACAACGTGCTAGCATTTGTTCTGGGAAACGTACAATAATGGACAGAATATAGAATGAGGTGATCATTGGTACATGAAAAAAATGACCACATAGTTATCATCACCATTTTAATGTGGTTTCTATCTAATCAAATCTTTTATCAAAAATATATCCTATGCTATGCAAAAGTTAACTAAAGGTTCTGTTTTGCCACCCCTCTTGTTCATTGTGTTCATAAAGTCCTTGTGGAAGATTGTGAGACTGGGGTGCAGTCATCACACTATGCTCGTCATCCCCTTATTCTACCCATATTATACAGCTTCACTATCTTTCTAGTGGCTAACTGAGAGAAAGGATGGTCTAGTGCAGTGTTTCTCAAACTGGGTTCCACAGACCATGCTGATCAATTCCTCCCTCTTCCTCCCAGCATCTCCTGCACGCCGAGGAACAGCTGTGTAGCAGCCTGCAGGAGGCACTGGAAGGGAAGGGAAGGGGAGGAGTGGGGATGGGGTGGAATCATGTCCGAGGCCACTGGCCCTGCTGATCAACTCCTCCCCCACCCTCCCAGTGCCTCCTGCATGCTGCAGAACAGCTGTTCAGTGGTGTGCAGGAGGCACTGGGAGGGAGAGGAAAGAACAGGGATGGGGCATGCTCAGCGGAGGAGTTGGGAAGAGGAGGGGCAGGGGTGAAGCAGGGCCAGGAAGTGCTGGGGGAGGGCTTGGGGGAAGGGGTGGAGTTGAAGCAGGGCCTGGGGCTTAGGGGTCAGTGAAATATTTTAAATCAAAATGGGGGTCCTTGGGTTGCTAAAGTTTGAGAACCGCTGATAGCATTTAGGGTTCTAGCCTAGCACATGGCTACAGGCTTCCTGCATGACCTTGGGTGAACTGAGCCTCACATCTGGGAAATAGGATTAGCAGTACTTCCCTACCTCACAGGATGGCGTGAGGATATATCCATTAAGGATTGTGAAGTACTCGCATACTATGGGTGATGGAGGCTATATAAGTACCTAAGATAGATGTGTTTTATTTGCCTCCAAACCTATCTATGACATAACTGATACTTGGCATAAGGAATTATCTGGGGTGGTGTCTGCACCTATTATTGAAGGTATTTTGTTGATCTTTTGCCAAAAACATTTGCAATCTGATGGCCTACTGGAGCCATTTCACTGCTCTTTGATTCTCAGGTAACAGTAGTGGCCCATAGCAATTTTTGCCATCCTTTGTTTCAATTGCATATTTTACTGTAATGTTTCTCAGAGCAATGGATGAGGGCTTTTTATTTGAAATAGGTCAAAATAGGTAAAACCGAAGCTGGTCACTGGCCAGACTTTACATGTGGCCATCCTTTGCTTTTTTGTCACTTAAAAGATAATCTATATTTTGATACAGGTGCAGCATGCAGCTGTCTGTTTTGTAAGTATGGTGGGCTGGAGATTGTAAATTTAGGCCCTAATCTTGCACTTTTATCAGTAACTATACACGTAGCCCCATTTACTCATGTGCATAAAGTTATTCCCATATCTATCTGCAAGATCAGTACCTTAGAGCGTAAATTCTTTGAGACAGATATTGTGTCTTATTCTAAGCTGGAATTTATCACATGGAAATGTAACTAATAATGTGTACTTAAAATCAGACCAACTGTCTGAACTTGTTTCCTATTAATTTCTGGGTGCAATTCACAGTGCTGACTCTTATTCTTAAAGTCCTGAAGTTTCAGGGGCTCAGGTAAATGCTTTATGGAAAGCACCGCTTACTTTACATCCATTGAGGTAGGTGAAATCAGATTGAGATACTTTTTTTTTTTTTTTTTTTTTTTAAGATAAAATGTGCCAGCTTGGTGGCTGAGCCTTCTCTTTGATGGTCTGCTGAAGTTCAGGGCATGATGTAATTCTCATTTGTTTTGGTTCGTTTTATTTGAATTGGATTTGTTTTCAGTTTTGTTCAGGTTTTGGTTGTCAATTAGGCCATTTTGTATTTTGCACCAAGGTCCACTGAGGCATGCTTCTTTCAGACAGGGCAGTGGCAGCCATAGTGGCATGCCACCACTTGTTAAAGATGGCAAATGTAATGTATACATGTCAAGTATTGAGAATTAAAGTGCGTTGAGAAGGCACTAAGTGCTATTTAAAAACAAACCACTTTCTGACGTAGTAAAACTATGATCCCACAAATGCTTCCACATGTGAGTAACCCCATGAAGTTCAGTGGGCTGTTATGCGCTTCAGTGGGTGGAGGAGCAGGGCCAAGGGGCCCAAGGATGGTTAAAAACAGCCCAGCAGCTGCTTTCCCCAGGCCTGAGGCTGGCAGTCCCCAGCTCGAATCGTGCCTCTTGGCGGGCTGGCTGGAGGGTTTGTGTGGCCTGAGCCAGCTCCCGTCTCCGCTTCGGCTTCCCCTTCTGCCACCTGCTCCGTTGTTCAAGGGCGGCCCTTGTGCGCTCTCGCTGGGGAGGGGGATGGATCCGAGCAGCCTCCGCCCTTGTGGCACAGCCAAGGAGCCGACGGTGGGTGGTACCGAGGGGGTCCCCGGCCCCCGCTACCTGGCCCGCGGGGGGCGTTTAGGACCCGATCCCCCGAAGGGCTGGGTCCCGGGCAAGGGGGCCCTGGCGCGCCGGGGGGCGGCCCTGGGGCTGGAGGCCGCTCTGCGCAGCGGCGGCGGGACGCGCCGGCCGGGCCGGGAAGGGGCGGGGCCTGGCGCCGCGGCGGCCCTGGTACAATAGGGCTCCTGTGTGCGGCCTCCGCCGCCTGCCAGAGCCAGCGCCAGCAGCGAGCCGCGGGGCCGGCATGAGCGGGGCGGCCGGGGCCTAGGCGCGCGCGCGGCCGGGGACTGGGGAGGCGGCGGCGGCAGCGGAGACGCCCGGCCGGGGAGGGCGATGAGCGGCGGGGAGCGGCCCTGAGCGCCCCGGAGCCGCTGCGGCCGCACACGCCGGGGGACGCGGGCGCGGCCAGAAGGTGAGCGGGGCCCTGCGGGCGGGAGCCTCGTGGAGGCGGCGCGGGGCAGTTGGCGCCAAGGCCGCGGGGCTGCGCGGCTCCCTCTCCCGGCAGGGCCGGGGGCAGCAGCGGCAGCAGGGCCCCGAGCGGGGCTCGTCTCCCCGAGCGGCTCCGGGGCACCGGCCCCGGACCGGGACCCGAGGCAGCATTTGGGGCGGGGGCGCCAGCGACTGGGGCGAAGGCAGCCGCGCCTGGCGGCGGCGCAGCATCGGGGTGCGGGGGGTGGGTGGATCCTGTGGGGTGAGCCTGGGGCTGGCTCGCTCGGCAGCTCCTCGCAGAGCTTTTCTCTCCCTTTCGGCCCCCACGTGTGTCGACAAAGGGGCAATAACAAGTGCATGAGCCGCAAGCGTCCCTTTGATTTTTCTCTGCTTTTCTCTCTCTCTCTCTCGGCTCCCGCATTGTGTACTGAATGAAGGCTCTCGCAGGCAGGGGTGCTGCCACTTACGGCCTTGTCAGTTCAAGAAAGTTGCACCAGTTTAAGTAGCATTGTGATCTTTTAAAACCGATTTTAGTTAAACCCGTGAAAACCCTGTGAGGGCACAGTTATTTCTGTTTAGAGTGGCTTATTTTGATGTAGCTTAAATTGATTAGTGGGTGTAAGAAATAAATGCCCCCCCCTTGTGCTAATCAAGCTGAAAGCAAAGGTGATTTGTGGTTCGGCTCACCAGGTCAGCGTGCACTTATGTATTTTTTATTATGATCTCTTGGCACTTAAATTATAAATACTGTGGTAATGCTAAAAGAACCGATCAGGGCCTTGTTACACCATGCTCTGCGCATACGCCTAATAAGAGAAGTCCATGCTGAAATGTTCTTTGTTCAGTGCACATAGATGTGAAGACTTGTTAGTTTCTGCACCAGTCTGCTTAATCATGAAAGAGTGCATTTGGGTGTGGTGGGAGGTTAGCCTAGTATGCAAAATGAGAATTGCCTTGGGAATAAATAAGGACATATTCTGCCATGAGGAATAAAGTCATACTGAAAAGTATGTAGCTTATGTGGAAGAGTTGTCTTAATGTCTTTATAGTATGTGTTGGTAGTATTTCTCACTTGATGAGTGCAGGTAAATCAGACAGATTTTTCATGAATCTGAAATACTTGATCTTTTAGCTTTAAAAACTTCTTACTAGATAGTAGTTTAGCTAAAATAATACATACTTGCATCATCTTTACATGTACACAGTGTTAGAAATACATTAATCATAGCCTAGTGTGATGCAGGTAAGTAGTATCATTACTTTACAATGGGGAATCCCGACAGAGTGCCAAATGTCACATTTATGCCTGCATCTGTAACTTTCACTCCATGCATCTGAAGAAGTGTTTTTTTTTTTTTTTTACCCACAAAAGCTTATGCCCAAATAAATCTGTCAGTCTTTAAGGTGCCACCGGACTCCTCATTGTTTTTGTGGATACAGACTAGCACGGCTACCCCTCTGATAAATGTCACGTTAGCGCTGGAATTAGAAAGTGGAAGTTTCTATTGCTGCTGTTCCAGAAAACATCTTTCAGTACCCTTCATATTGTATTTGGTTAATGTTGTCATGCTGTTTGAGACAGGCCTGTCTTATTTTACACTTGCAGAGCTCCCAGCACAATGAGTAGGTGTTACTGTAATGCAAATAATAATGCTTACAAATCAACTATATTGTATGACAAGCCATGGAAGAGTGTTAAAATATCATGGTGCAGCTAGAGATATTTACTCTTCCATTTTCATATTTTTTAAATACTGCACTTTCTTTAAAACATAATTTCTGTGAATAAAGCATTTTTGGTGTTGTGAAAAGGTTAACTATACATGATTCAGAACTCAGGGTGGAAGCATATTTCTAGGTGATTGTGAGCTTTAAATTTAATCCAATGATACTTTGGACTAAACAATTGAAAATCTAGTTTAAAAAACAAATCTGCATTTATCCTGCTTTCCATTTGTTTATATATGTGGCGGAGGGGAGACAACTGTTTTGGTTGGCAGTCCTGTAATTGAAAAGCCACCATCCAGTTGAAAATGTCATACAAAATTTTCATATGGGAATCTACTATTGCTATAAGTAACACCTAATGTTATAACTGGCAGAGATTAGACAGCTGTTCTTTTTAGATTTTCTTCATGCATTTGACAGCAGTTTGTGTATGACAAGATTCACTGTTTTGTTAATCACTTGCACTTCTTACATCATGTAGGTGACACACCTATGATATGCTGTTTGGGGGGGAGCTCAATTGCATCTACTATTCCTGAACAATACATGAGGATATTTTCAATTTCAGCTCTGATTAAGCTAAAATGCTGGGGGCCTGGGCATGTGCACAGAGAAGAAGGGAAAGATCTGAGCTTGGTAGTGTAACTCTTAAGACTGCCCAGAAGACCCTTAAAAATTATAAAGTGGAAATCAGAAATACCTTACAAGTTTTTTTAAAGTAAATGATATTGAAAGGCTCTTCTAGTAGAAAAATGAGTAGATTTAAAAAAAAAAAAAAAAAATTCACAGTAGGGTGTGCTCTGAAACGATTTGGGTCTTTTTTGTGTGAATTCCAGTCAGACTAGACATGACATGCCTTATATTTTTAAGTCTTAAGGAAAGCAAGGGGAACAAAACCTTTGCAGAGGTGGGAAAATCTTTTTCAGTTTTTGTGTGGACTATAAATCACCAAAAAAAGCTATAACCACTCCACCCCCCTTTATTTTTTAGGTCACCTTTACAAAAACTGCTTCCTTAAGATTCTGAGAAATCTGAGCAGCTGTTTTCCTTGTTTTCTTTCTAGAGTGAGCAAGTAATATAACAGGTACCTGAAGCAAAGATTTGCAAAGGAGATGACACATGAACACCTGTAGTGGTGTCGAAACATATTACCAGATCAGGGGTCTATTGAAATCAGTAGAATCTTCCGTGAGTATAAGTGTTTGCATTAGGGGGCCTCTGGGCAAGATTGGGGTTAAACCCTCTTTCCCTTTCTACCTGTTACTTGTGAACTCACTCTGATAGAGAAACCAGAAAGTTTGTGTCATTTCTTGGGATCTCAGAGGCTGTCATCCTTGTTATTTTAATAAGGTAAAATTAAATTATATATATTTTTTATCTTGTCTTGTCATTTTTAAAAATGGCAGTTTACCTGTAACTTACTTAGAGTATGTTTTCCAAAAGCTATTGTTCTTTATTGCTGAACTTCTACTCTTGTGGAGAATGTTGAATGCATTTTGCTCTTAGCAGTTCTTTAAAATATTTATGGTTGTGGCTTCAACAGGAGAGTGAGACCTGCCCCCAAATACTCCATAGTCCAGTGTTGGGGCACTCTTCTGGGAGGTAGACGACCCAAATTAAAGACCCAGCTCTGTATCAGGCACAGTGGGGATTGAACCTTGGTCTCCCAAGACTCTTGGTGAGTATTCCAGTAACCATTGTGCTAAAGGTTACTGGGAAGGAGGGGGTGGCACGACTGCCACTTCTTGCATCTGTTGTGTAGGTATAGGGGTGCTCAGAACTTGTCTCCTGAATTGGGCCCCAAGGCAAGATAGGCGTGGAATGCCTCGTTTGAGAATCCCACTGGGGTGTAAGTGGGTGTGATTTAGGCACTAAGTTGGTGGGCAGTGTCATCACTGAGCTGGCTTTGCACATGTCCAGCTGTCAAAATGTAGGCACCGTAGGGGCTTTACTGGTGCGGACTTTAGGTTTCTACAGGGTTAGGAAGCAGCAGAGCAATCATTTTTTGTGAATGTCATGGATGCCTAAGTCCCCCTTGTAAGTTTCATCCTTAGTGCCTATATTATAAAAGGGATACAGTCAACTTGAAATCGAGCCAATTTAAAAAATGAGTAAAAGTAGTTTGAGATCCTATTACTGCCCCTAAGGCCTCTACCATTACCTTTGGTTTTACATTTGCATTTTCCTGTAAGTTAAATGGTGTTTCTAATCCCTTGTTGGCATGATAGCAGCTGCGTGGTTACAAGAACTAATTTAATTTTAATGTGTTCTGTTGATTTAAAAGAATAATAAACACGAGTTTTAAAATAAGATGTCTGTTTAAAACTCACAATATTTCTGTAGGTAAGATATCTAAACAATCTTTGGAAACTTTAAAACTTCATGCTCACTTGATCGTGCTGCCTAGAGTCTGGAGCAGGGGTCAGCAACGTTCGGCACGCGGCTCGCCAGGGTAAGCACCCTGGCGGGCCGGGCCAGTTTTATTTACCCGCTGATGTGGCAGGTTCGGCCGATCGCGGCCCCCACTGGCCATGGTTTGCCGTTCTGGGCCAACGGGGGCGGCGAGAAGCTGCCCCCAGCACATCGCTCGCCTGCGCCGCTTCACACCGCCCCCATTAGCCCGGGACGGTGAACCGTGGCCAGTGGGGGCCGCGGTCGGCCGAACCTGCCGCGTCAGCAGGTAAACAAACTGGCCCGGCCCGCCAGGGTGCTTACCCTGGCGAGCCGTGTGCCGAACGTTGCCGACCCCTGGTCTGGAGGCTTGGATTTTAGTCCCACCTATATAGTTAACTCATTGTATATGACCTACTGAAGAGTACAACTTTTCTTTATATCTCTAGGATACAGATAATAGTTCTTACCCACTTTGTAGAACACATTTAGTGAGCTTTGTATGAAAACTGGTACAGGTCAAACAAAAATAACAAACAGTGTATCTCTTCTACACTCTTGTTTGAGTTATTTGCCTGGGGCCTAGACAAGTGAATTTGTGGGGCTCTGAATTAAGCGTGTGTGTGTGTGTAATCAGATGTTAGTTTGCTACTTAAAACAAAGATACTTTGTTTAGAACATCATATATGTTTATGAAGGATACTTTAAAGAGCCAGTTAAGGCAGGTTGGTATGTTCTTACTGTGCATCTATCTGAAATTATGGAGATGTCATTACCAATTCTGTAGCTAAATGTGCATTGCATCTTAAAGTGGGGTTTTAGTCACTTTGTTGCTGACAAATGGTGAACATAGCCAAATTTACCACTTACTCCTGTGGTAAAGATTTAGTTTTTTGGACAGTTATAGGTGAATAATTTCAATACTTCTGGAATTTTTAAAGAGAAAAATGACTCCATTCTACCATTTTATGTTTGGTGTATCTCTTTGCTGTCTCAATTTTAAAATAATTTTGTTTTAGTGTTTGAAACATAGTGAAGTTGGAGTTTATAAACAAAATTTTGAGCATACTTTATTGAAAACTTGGAAACTACCAAGTTAATAGCATCCCTCATCAGGGGTGTTTCTGTTTATGTAATGAAAGCTAACAGATGATGATAACATTTTGCACTCAGAACTGACAGAATATAGGTCTGTGGAGAATGCATCAGGTAAGAATGAGGCTTCTTGAGGTTAACGGGAGCTGTGGGGTACTTGTCGCTCTTGAAAATTGGGTCATTTGTCTGGCTTCCTAAATATAGATTTAACAGCTTCACTTTAGGCTCCTGTTTTAAAAAACTTGGTCTGAGAATATGTAGCTACCTTAATGCAACTGATCACTTAGATTTAATGTTATTCTAAAATAACCTTGCTCTTTGTGCTGTCTCCTGGGTACAGCTGCAAATGTGAAATACAACCCCTCCCATCAATATATTATAAATATTGTTCTGTATTTTATTGTCTTTTGAGATTGCTAACTATAAGCTAACATCTTGCAGGAGGGCTTAAGTGTGTAATGTCACAGCCAGGTATTGACTTCAATGGAGAGAAGTCGAACCTCAGGATTGTATTTTTTCACCTCCGTATGTCCGTGTAATTCAGAGGTGGGCAAACTACGGCCCACAGAACCCTCCTGCCTGGCCCCTGAGCTCCTGCCCCGGGAGGCTAGCCCCTGGCCCCTCCCCCGCAGCTTCAGCTCGCTCCGCTGCCGGCGCAATGCTCTGGGCGGCGGGCTGCGAGCTCCTGGGGCAGCACAGCTGCAGAGCCCGGTGCTCTGTGCTGCACGGTGGTGTGGCTAGCGCGCCAGCTTGTATTTTATTCTTCTGTCTCAGAGAGGGATTGGTGTATCACTATACAAATATAACTAAAGACTATAACAAAAGCATTGGTTATAAGTAACTAATTTGTGTAATAATTATGAATGTAACCTTTTCTTTGTTTAGCAAGTTCACAAATTAATTTTGATGTTTTGGAATGTGTTAGCTATTTGTAAGTATTCAGCAAATAATTTCAAGGAAGAAATCTCAGTGTATGGGTTGTTCATGAAATCTTCAGTTCCTTGTTATTTGTAGTAAGTGGTTGGTCATGTGGTATTGTTTCATTTCCCTGATTGAATGACAGAAACTTTTAAAACACGAAAATAATGAATATGGTACCTCTGTTACAAACTTTCAGATTAATAATGGTTTGTGCAAAAATTAGGGGGTTTGACTGAGTAGATCCCTCTCCATCTCTCTGTCTCTTTCTCTCTCTCACACAGAATCATAACTGAATTTAGGGCTTTCATTCATGAAAATATTCACAAGTTTACTTCTAAATGATTTGACAGGCTTGAAATGTAAATGGGGTAATTAAATTGTAAGCAATTTTTTGTTCCAGTATACCAAATATTTTACGAACACACCACGTAGCATATATTGCAAAATAAGTGGCAATATTTCTCCCCCTCCCTCCCCCATTGCTTCACACCAGTTCTTTCCAGATTTTGAATGACCACGTACAAAAGTGATAACGAACCAGGAAGGTGTATACTCCTGACAAGGAAAAGCATTACAAGTCCTTGGTGGGATCATTTGTGACTTTTTTTATTCTCCTTTAACATCCTGTTTCCTATTTTTTCTTTTTAATATCATTTTAGCATTAACTTGCATACCTTAATATCAAATTGATTCCAACGGGACTTATCACCCGTTATGGTGACATAGTATGGAGAAATCCCATCCAGATTTGGGCCTGATCACAAAAAAAGTTTTCCTGGGCACGTGCTTTCTACTTCAGCAGAATGTGAGTTTGATTTTTGTGGCTCCTTAGGAAAGCGCTAAGGAACAGCAGAGGCAGGCACAGGAGTTATTCAATGAGGAGGCGGCTCCAAGGTGGAAGATGGTGAAAGAGTAGAGAATAGATCTTCCACATCTGCAGCACCAAGGAGGGGAAAAACAGAGAGAGGCTTCTTTCCCTCACATGACTGAATGCAATGAAGTAATCAAAACAAATGATAATTCTAAAATGAAATGTAAACATTGATAAACAGCCAGATAGGTGAAATTTGTGGTCATCTCAAGAGCAGAGCTGTGGGAAATTGTGGTTTTGAAATTTGGTTTTCATTCAGTCAGAATGAATCCAATATTTTTAAGCCCTGCAAACTGGAAATCGGGGTGGGGTGCGGGAGAGGGTTTCCCCCTGGAACATGGTGTTTCCAAAACAAAATCTGCTCCCTGGACCTGACCGCTTGATTGAAATTTACTCAGCAGCTGCCAGGGCTTTCAGGCTCTGGGAAATCAGTCAGACAAAAATTTTTTTTAACCATCTCTGCTCAAGAAGTGCAGAAAATCAATTTTTCTGGATTCCTAAAGAGCAAATGTGCCACTGAATTAAAATTTCACTGTTGGACAGGAAGAGCAGAACACTGAGCTTCCACCAGCAAGTGAGACTTTTGATGGTTTGGTCAGCATTGCTATTATACTGTAATAATTTAAGCCACTGTTTTGGACATTCCATCAACTCTTCAACATCCAGCTTTGTTCAACAACAGTCTGTCTCTCAAATGGCAAAGAACAAACTGGTGATTATCATTTTAAAGACAGAGACTTGAATTTGATAATGAAGTTGCAATCTTATCTTATGCTAACATCATAATCCCCTTCAGTGTAGCATGAAATGAGCATTGTAAAGAGGCAAGTGAAGCACCTTGCCCTGCATGTACTACTCTAGACAAATTTGAACTCAGTTTCACATCTAAATGTGGTAAAAGTGAATCAAATTGAAGGAAGAACTGAAAGAATCAACACTGATATTAATACTAAATGGTTGGAAAAATGTGAGTGATCTAATAATGGCTACAAGCATACATACATGGAGCAAATGCATTCTTGTTTAATGCGGTTGGTTCTTCTATGGGGAAAAATGGCAGAATATTGTGTCCAGTTTGCTGAAGATACTTTTCTCTACAGCTTTTGGTTGGCCTTTTTCCATCTACTCAAATAACAAAAATAAAATGAAAAAGTTAAAAATGTTGTGGGTGAAGTCACCCTAAAATTCTGACACATGGGTGTTCAGTATACTTAAACCTTATAAAGAAGTAAGACCTAGTAACTCTAAAACACAATGCAAATGATTTTTTTAAATTTCCAGCACTTTCATTCATGAAACACCTGATTGGTGTCTTAAACAGGCTTTAAAGTAGCTTCCCAATGATACTTCGTCAAAGTCTCTGGAAAATTCTCTATTTTCATCCAGCTACCATAAGTGTATTGAAATTTGCACTGAGCATGAGAGAGACTTGAATCAAAATACAGCATTTTACACAACAAGGCTGTCTACAGGCTGAATTTACAATGGCAGTTGAAAGATGTTCCCAAGGGATTAGATGGATGGATGTTGATGATGCTACTCTTGCAGTCTCAGTGGAAATCTGGCTTGATCTAATTAAACAGAAATGGGCCACACACAGATAAAGTAAAACTATTCAGAGAAACTATGAAATATTTGTGGTGTTTAGCTAATATGATTTACCAAATATAAAGCTCATGGGTTGAGCCAGCACAGGAGGAAGAGGTTAAAACATAATTTATGGACCTAATCCTTAGTTTATGCCTTCTCCTATAGAGTTTACAACTGAATATCCATATTTCTACCCTAAATCTGGTTTGTGAATAAGGTAGTGTCAGATTGTGGCCAAAAAATGGCAGAAAACTATGGAAGTAAAATCATGGAAAACAGGATGGCTGAGTTCTGAAGTTTTTTAAAAGGCTGCCAACTCAGCATCAACCAGACTGCCTGGGCATCTAACGAACTGCTTTTGAAGGTACTAGTTCACTGCCTTAAAAAAAGTGATTAAATTATCATTCTAGTTTTCTCATTTCTTTCCAGGGCTTGCTGCATTTTTTAACCAAAAATGAGCCACTTTAAGTGCTGAGATGGAGTGGGGGGAGTAGGATAAATCAAATGTCAAAGCTATTTAAAAACGCTTGAATGTGTTGTCTTTTATGTCCCATTTATCTTTCCAACCATGCATTTGACACTTGCAGTTCTTCCATTTGGTGTTTTTACCTTCTAACATCTTGATGCTGATTTTCCAAATTATTTTATAATGATTCTAGAAAGTCACCTCTTTCCCCACTTTTTTTTCTTTTTTTTTTTTTTTTTGGCGCTGCCAAACAGTTTGCTCAGATACCATGTAAATCATCTGGGTCAGATTTATCTTTACCCCAGAGCTATACTCCAGCAAGTGAATTCTTCCGGGTTTTGTTTGTAATAAGCCTGCAAACATTCCAGCACCTCTGTCAGCTCTTTTTAGGGTGGACTTAATGGAAATGCTTTAGGTCAGGTAGAAGATTGTCTGTTAGTGGTATAATTTCCTGGCAGACACATGAATGGGGTATAAAGTACCATCTACTTAAAGTTGCTATCTTTGTTAGCATGCATGGAAATCATATAAAAGGGAAGGTGGTGAGGCAATCTTTATTGGACCAACTTCTGTTGGTGAGAGTTCTTATTAAATTAAGTGGGGGAGAAGAAATAATTCTCTCTGACTGTGCTGTATTTTTTTTTTTTTGAGAATGTACTTCAGGTGACAAATATAAAATATGTAGATCATAATTCTGCTTCCATATAAGTAGGTGGTCTTGTTCTATTTTGTTTTTCAATTGTCATAGAACTTGTGTGTGTACACATTAATATATACATCTGTATAGTTGTAACTGACCTTCCTACTAGATCTTTCTGTTCTCCTAGTACTAATTTTTGATTGGCATTTACAGCTATATGTGGCTTTGAGTGATTACTAATTCTGGTTTTGCTTTGTTGCAGGAAAAATAAAAGCTCAAAGGGCCATATCAACTTGAGGTCTAGTTAATTTCCAAATTGTTTAAGATTAGCTTCAGATACTACACTTTTTTCCAAATGCCTTTTTACTAGGTTTTGTGGTTTTATAATTTTTCTATTTGTAAAATGTTTTGTTGCTTTTTTGGAAGAACTATACAAAAGGAGAAAATGTTATAAGCTAAATTGGTTTTAGAACAATTTATACAGCCTCAAGTCTGTCTAAGGGTTTGAACTGATGTAGCTAAATCAACTTAGTTACACTGGTATACATGTTTTAATACAGAAATGGCTTTACTCTCAGCCTATCATGCTTTGACTGGGATGTGAAAGTCAAACTGGCTTCTTTATCAGGCATTGTCATCAGTAATAAGTTTCTTCAGGTCTAATTATGTCCTAAGGAGTATCTGGGCCACCTTGTACTCAGATAATGTCGTCAATGACACCTGTGCAACCTTTTTTTCCTTTAATTGGTTAGCATAGTTGTAACTGATCAGAATTTTGAATTTTAGCTATGGTGATAGTTCACTAGAGAGCAGAATTCAGCTCTGGTTCTTATAATCGCTGTTAGCTTTGCAGGGCTATCAAGAATAAAACAGTGAAAGCTATTTTTTGTCATTAAAATAAGCAGGTACAATACCCAGTGAACAGATATCTTAATGTGCTTTTTTATGTAATCACTTTTCAGAATAAATCTTCTTTTTTTTTAATACTTTTTTAATGTCGTCTATTTTGAATGCAAAGTTTTCAGACATGGAAGATTCGGTACAAAGCTCCTCTATTGTAATTTCAATGGGTTTACAATTTCTCTTGAACATGGCTCCTACAGTAAGCATAAATGACCTCTTAATCATTTTATTAGTGCTAAGTATCAGGGGGGTAGCCGTGTTAGTCTGAATCTGTAAAAAGCAACAGAGGGTCCTGTGGCACCTTTGAGACTAACAGAAGTATTGGGAGCATAAGCTTTCGTGGGTAAGAACCTCACTTCTTCAGATGCACGTAATGGAAATCTCCAGAGGCAGGTATAAATCAGTGTGGAGATAACAAGGTTAG